>NC_056727.1:953929084-954056584 GCF_019279795.1 Protopterus annectens
AAATATGAACAGAGTATACTGAATGTAGACATAGTTTACATTAGTAAAATTATGACAGACACATCTGATAGCTCTGATTATGAAGCTTTTTTGCAGTGGGCAATTGCTGCAATTTCCTCTTACAGTGCCTCAGGCTGAGTGCATGTCTGAATTTTCTCTCGTCCTCTTGCTCAGGGATGCATCCTTCTTGCCAGAGCATGCTGTGAATGGGAGATCAGTCCTAGACCCTGCACTACATATTTATTTATCTGGCTCTAACACTGTCTACCCTTATTCTAATGTTTGTCATTGAGAGATTATCATGTTCAGTCCGTAAATTACTGAAATCTACATAATATTGCAGCATTTACTAGATCATGGACTAGAACACACACTTGAACTGATTGAGTTGCTTCGATGAGGAAGATACCATGAAGCAGTGGCATAAGTGTAAGTGTTTTGACTTGGCAACCCATTGAAAAAGGGAACAGCTCCAAGGCCTTGCCTCATCTTTCTCAGAATGTGGTTGTCAAGGTTGTTCTGTGCAGCTAGGTCCATGTCAAGGCCTGACTAGTTTAGCTCATTTACCTCTCCTGTAGTTCTGGTTGGAGTTTTGGAGAATGGCTAGCATCTTTTGCAACCCAAAGTACCATGAAATTAAGACTGCTGTGGTCTGGTTTCTTGTATTATTCTGCATTCTGATATGTAAAACATCCAGGTTATCAGCAAATCATCATAGGTTTATCTTTTACTGATTATTAAGAGCCCATATATGTCACATGGTAGCAGAGCAGTGGAGTTATTCATTCTGAGACATGGTGAAGGCACTACAACCTCCTGAAACTCCTCCACTTCAAGTCACTGTGTCTGAAAATTGGAAGATATGGATCCAGAAGTTTGATTTGTTCCTGGCTGTGACCATAATAGCCGACAAGTCCAAAATAGTGTGCACCAGATTTTAGCATGCTGCAGGGAAAATATCTCTAAAGTGTATAATATATTCTAATTGTCAGAGCCAGAGAAAGTTTTTAGCTATGTTGAGACTGAGGTTTCATAGCTATTACAAGCATAGCAAATGTGTCATAATTTAGCCTTTTGCTGTTTACAAAACCATAGAGTCCCATGGAGTGCACCAGTGTTAATATTATTGCATTAAAGAACTGAGCCAAGTGGAGAATTAAATTATTCACTGGAACATGATATAATTATGTGTAATATAGTAAATAACAGACTATAGAAATACTCTTATAAGAAGCTTATAATATTACATAAAACAGTAGGTATATGCAGAGGCAACAGAATTATGCCAAGTCAAGAAAAATGGTTAATGGAAGAGTTAAAATTCTGTAAAATTGCACATGAAAGGAAATATATTTGACCTTTGGGAAGAAAGGAGAAAATTAGTGATTAGAATCACTGATGTGATTTACAAGAAATGTGGCTGTAGACATGACTCAAGAAAATGGCTTGAGTTGAAATTGTTACATAACAGATGTGGTAAGAGCAATCATTTTGCTAAAGTGTGCAAAAAAGCAAAAACAAATTACAACTGAAAAGACTGCATGTGGTGAAACAGAAACTTAAGTGGTTTATCTTGGGGAGTGGAAAGAGTGCATAGTGCGCAATGGTGTGTAACTGATAATTTGTTGAATTAAGAGGTCTAATCAGAACTATAGACAGAAGAGCTCAGGATAGATAATTACAGCGTGTTTTTAAGCTAGACAATGGAGCAGCAGGTAGTGTAATATGTATATGTGTTTAAATTTCAAAGAATTGAGATTGAAAGAAAAGAAGCAGAAACTTTACATGGGCAGGCTGTTATTTCTTAATACCATTGAATGCTGCCATTATGCCAGAAATGAATTCATTGCTCACTGATAGAACCCACACTGTGAAAGTAGCAGACTCCAAATCTGACTTCAGACCAGTGACAAGTGGAGTTCCACAGGGTTCAGTCCTGGGTCCTCTCCTGTTTAGTATCTACTTCTCAGAAGTACAGGCTAACATAGAAAGTCTTTGGCTAATGAAGTTTGCAGATGACTGCAAACTAGGAGCCATAATCAAAACTCCTAACGATGTGGACATCCTACAAAAGGGCCTCACTGAGACAGATGCCTGGTGTCAAAGCCATGGCCTCAAGCTCAATGCCAAAAAGTGCATTGTCATCTCTTTTGGTAAAATCTCTGTACCCATGAACTACCACATAGGCGGTAGTCTACTTAACACCGAAACTGTGATGAGACCTTGGGACACAGGTGGACAGTAGTCTCTTCTTTGATAATCACATCACCCCAGTAGTTAGGAAATACTTCTACGTGGTACACCTCATCACAAAAGGTTTCTCATCTAAGAAAAAAGAGGTCATTGTTCCCTGTCTACTCATCACTAATTAGACCCATTATAGAGTACAATGCCTCTTTTGGCATGTATCTCACAAGACATATACAACTAGAAAGGCTGCAGAAATACCTCACAAAGAGGAATACTGGCCTCAAACTGATGCCCTAAGCAGACTCTAAAAAAAACTCCAGCTTTACTCTGCTGCATATCTCCTTCTCAGAGGTGATCTTTGCCTAACATACAAAGCTATTTCAAACACCTAGAGCTGTTGGACTTGCTCCACTTAAAGAAATCCCAATCCCTCCGAGCTACATGCTCTAGGGACCTAAACCTTGTCACCACAATAAACAGAGCATGCTGGAAGTATAGATTCCTGTCCCAGAGACTTCCCATACTCTGGAACAAAGTATAGATTCCTGTCCCAGAGACTTCCCATACTCTGGAACAAACTACCTGTCTATATCAAACAAAGCTCCTCATTAGCACTCTTCAAGAAAAATCTTGATGATTGGTTGAGAGATAGAAAATTCACCCCGGGGATCACTTCTGTGGCTCTGCTCAACAGGGGCACAGGAGAATTATTTTCTTGGGTGGCAAAAGCCAGGGTACCTTTTTGGCTAGGCTTATATAGGCCCTAAGACCAATAGCCTAGTACTTACCTGTGAACCTTTATTATAGTAATAAATAAAACATTTATTTTCAAATGGTTGGAGCAAGACATTCTTTGCCATTTGATTATTTGACTTCCCTGAAGCTTGTTGTGGTGCAGAGAATCCACGATGTACCAGTGAAGCTTAGTAATTCCCTTTGTAACCGTGAAGATCTATTTACTGATTCAATATGTTTGCTAAGGGTGGATCATATTTAGAGAGATCCTACCATATTACTGAGCATGCATATTACAGGAAAAGTTCCATTAACACTTTAAGATCTAAAAATAGAAAGATAGCTGGCCAGAATGGAGGACAATGGTGCAGTTTAAAAACAGACTCAGTTTACTTACTGAGTGAATAGCATGATCATTTTAGTTAAATCTGACCAGACTTATAAGTGGACAGATCTACAGACTTGGAAAAGCTGTAAAGAATGGAAAGTTATTTGCCTTATAGTATAGAAAAAGTATTTACTGGTATGCAGTTGGTAAATGTTTCTGTTTACTATACTGTAGTCAGGGTTTTTAACAAATTAAGGTAGGTGATAAAAGTCCAAGCTATTTACATTCAATTTGCATGTAGGAAGTTAACATCTTCCTTGAACTTGCAACTTGATGTTTCAGCAACACCTGAAGTGTTTCAGACAGCTGTTGTATAGATAAATGATATGAAGGTTATATTAAAACCTAATAATTATTTATTGGTCTGGGGTGAGTGAAGACTGATTAATTTCTTGAGTAGACTGAAATAGTATAACCCCAAGCTAAACAAGAGTAAATTTATTTATTTATTTCCACTTTGATGACCGGGGAGGTCCACTGGGCTTAAGAAGTCTGTTTTCAGTGGATCCCCGGGGAGAAAAGCTCCATAATACACAGTAACAAAGCAAAACAGTAATATTACATATCCATAATACACACTAACAATAAGCAAAAAAGTAATGCTACATAGTAAAACTTAGGGTACAATCAAAAAATAGTGGAACATGCATTACATACATACATATATACTAGAATTGGGATAAGTTGTACAGAGGATTAGTTGCACTGAGGAAGTAGATGATGTGAGCAAGGTTATAAAATAACAATTGTAATTCATTTGAATGTAGTTATTCATTTGAACGTAGTTATAAACTGACATTTGTAAACTCAATTTTGCATTGAGGGGGTGGAAAGTACATTATTTAAAAAGTATAGATTTGAGACAGACAGTTAAGAACTAGAAGGTGGGGTGCATACATCACCATTCAGGATACAACGTGTAGATGTTTTTAGTTAAATAGCATCAAACTTTGAGTTGCCAGTAGAGAGAATCACCCCCAGATATGGGAAAGAGAGGACAGTTAGTAAACTATTTACAATATATACATTTAAGATATAGATGTTAAATTATGTTCTATTCAGAGTGAGGCTACTGTTTTAGGTAATCAGTAAGGAGTAGATTAACTTGTAGTAAGGACATTATTAGGCTAGATGGGTTGAGTGCAACTGCATTTCCAATTCTGGGTGAGGTGGGAATGGAGCAGAGTTTTAAAGTGTTCAAAGTTTTCTGAAGTTCTTAAGAGTGGTTGGGAGGGAATTCCATTTTTTTAGCTAGGGAAAATGATAGGAGTTGACAACAAGCAGGACGGTTTGGTTTGTATACAGAAAGCAGATTTTAGAGTTCTATGAGGGTGTATGATGGTAAGATGTTAGTTAGAACTGGGCATCTAGTGGGTTTAAAAATTAGTTTGTGGACTGTAGTGAGTTGGAGGTAATTAAGATAGGTGGGAAGTTCTAGCCAGTTTAGCTGGTGGAGGGATGTACAGTGGTGGGAGGAGTATTTGGATTTAGTGGCAAATTTAGAGATTTTGTTGCAACAGATTTCCAGTTTGGAAAAGATAGAGGAGGATAGGTTAGTTAGAAGAGGAGCACCGTACAAAAGTGATGATAGTAAGTAGATAGTGGTGAGAGTTTGTCTTGTAGAAGGAGAGAGAAAGTGGGAGTTTCTGTACAATTTGCCAAGTTTCTGATGTGTTTTCTTAATATTTAGCCGAATATGAGTATTGAATTTTAGGTGTTCATCAATAGTAACCCCAAGAAGTTTAGCAGAGGGAACAACTTCTATGGAGGAGTTGGCATGGCTGATAATTTTGAGAGTTTTTGCTGAGAGTAAGGGATTTAGAGGGAGAGAAAAGTAGGATCTTAGATTTGTTGGCATTTAGAAAGAGGTGGTTTTGAAGCATCCAGTTCTCAGTAGTTGAGAAGGCGATTTGAGTTTTTGTTTGGAGCTCTGGGAGGTTAGAAGTGGATCAGACTAGAGTTGAGTCATCTGTGTATTGTACTATCTTAGTGTTTGGGATGGCTGCATAGAAATCATTAATGACTATATTAAAGAGCATTGGATTTAAAGTCAGTTACATTTTTGAGATACATAAGTCAGGTTTCAGTCTCAGAGGACCATAAACCATATGATGAAAGATCAGAACTATTGTATAGTTACTGGTGCTAGATGATAAACAAACACACTCAAGGTTTCTTGGGATGTTACATTGTCCTTTGAGATTAATTCTAACTCTCTTTGAAACACATTGCAACTGAGGAAACGGAGCAAAATGTTGCATGGCTACTGTGAGGAGCAAGGAAGGAATTATGCATTGCTCTAGCAATTGCCAAGATGTTTAATTTAAAGCAATTTGCAAGTTAATGCCATTCATAATTATAGTGGTGGTGTAATTCTGCAAGAAGAGAAACCAGTTGTGTGATTCAAGATCATTTACGGTCAAAAATATGCTCACTTTGAAAAAGAACTGCTTGCAGCCAAGTATGGCTTGGGGAAATTTCACTAATGTTGTTTATTGAAAGGATGTAAAGACATTGCACAGCACATCTTAAAGATTGCAAAGAATATTTTTACATTTACAGAAATGTGACGTGATATTAAGGTTGCAAGCCAGGGAGACCTATACATTTAGCAGATGTCATGTCATTCATATTTGCAGAAAAATGAAGATCTGAGAGATGGACTGAAAGTTAAGTTGGTTATACCACAGTCACAAATGTCAGAAAAGAAGTTCAAAAACCTACAGAGATGTACTTAAAAGATCTCAGAATGAGAACGTTGAGAGAACTATCCAAGAACAGTTAATCCAAACAAAAAAATGTCATTCAGAAGTATATTCACCCTTGCCTTTCTTTTAAGGAAGAGATGATCAGTAAAGATTACAGTATTTCATACTTTCTTAAAATTATTTGCAATGGTTTATGGTCACTCTCAACTTGACAGTTTAACTTTGTTCCAAATCATTTGAGAAAAGACATTTTGGAAATCATGCAAATCTTGTGTGGCTAAAATGTAAAGAAAGCACAGGGTGTGTCATTTTCCCAGGTACGTCTGCACAGCTAGAACTAGTACTGCAGAACTGTATTGTGTGTAATTTGTATCACGGTTTTACTCCAAGAGGCAGTAATGTCCTACTTAGTTTGAGGAAAATAAATGGCACAAGGGATGTACAAATCTTTAACAGAATGTCTGTTTGATATGTCTTGGCAATAATTTGAAGTTTATTGATAGAATGAGTCAAGGTGTAATCATTGCACTGAAGGCTGTCTTTGTAGGGCATGGCATTCCTCCTGATATTATGTTAGAAAGTGTTTCTTAGTATGCAAGTGTAGAATACAAAAGCTTTTCACGTAAATGGGAGCACTAGCATAATACTTTGATCTTAACTAAGCCAGTCATGTTGAAAGAACAATTTACACAGTATCACCTGTTAAAAAAAATTGCAGAACATTAATCTGACTGCCAGATAGCCTTATTGGAAAATAAAAATAGCCTATTGCTGGATGTTTCCCTGTCATCTTCTCAGTTATTGGTCAGCCATAGATTGTAAGTCAGAATTATTTTACTGTCTTCATTGTTGTCTTCTGAGGCTAGAGCTCAGATACAAGAGAGACTAAATAAGACATGGTCAGTCAAGAGAAAAGACTGTAAACACTGTTCCCATAAGAGACAACTAAAAAAATATGAGCAGCCAAGATCATTTGTTGTGAAAACTTCAGATGATGAATTCCTGGAAGAAACACTGGTATCTGATCAAGATAAAAAGAATGATCCAAAATAAGGCTGAGTAGCAGTGTCTAAGGCACTTCTTTACATTTGTACATTTTCCCAGATGTGTTGAGGTGACATCTGCAGGAACTATCAACTTTAATATTGCCATGAGTATGGTATCGGTACAAGTTGGCTAGATATTCTAGCATCTTTAGACATTGACAGTTCAAGACCTGTTTTTCTTTAAATTGTATTGTGCTGCTGATTTGTTAAACATGTTGTCATCCCATGAAAAAAAAACCCGTTTGAAAGTTATATTCATATAAATTATTTAATTGATATATTTGAAATTGTTTACCTGGGTAAAGCTCTGACCTCAGTGGACCAGTGTCAGTCTTAACCCAGAAGTATAGAAAGTATCAGAACAAAAGTATACAAGATAGGGGGTGAAGGGAAGTGAACTTAGGAGGATGGATGATATAGATGAGGTTGAAGGTTAGAATAGATGATAAGATCTGATGTAATAGCCTACTGACAGGAGAACATTATGCGAGAACATGATGTATAAACATGATTATTAGATGTGTAAAATCTGAAAAACAAAATGAGCAAATGTAACGTTATGTTTGTGGTATGTCTAAAATATTTTGCAGATGTTCTTCCATCCATTTTCTAAAGTGTTTACTCTTGTGAGGGTCATGATACACCGGGTAGACCAGGCTTTCTTGTGCCTAGAAACATTCTCTAGTTTATCCTGTGGATTTCCTAGGCATGCCTCAATAAGTTTAAAAAATATAATCCATCCAGTGTATCCTGAGCCTGCCCTGGGGCATTTTTCTAGGGGGCCCTGCCTTGTACACCTCCTGTGGGAGGGACCCATGGGGCATTCTCACAGTGTACCCAAACAACTTCAGTTGACTCCTTATCTGCCTCAAAAATATGAATATGTTTTGCCTTTGAAAAAACAGAGGATGCAACATAGTATTGTTTGTCTTTAGCATCTTTTAAAAGAGTACCAGAATCGTTTGTAATGTCAAGTCTGTGACATGACAGCACATCACCTCATGTCAGTTTATTTTTGATGAATTTTAAAACAGACACACACACATATTACAGTATTCATAGCATTCTAAAACTTGTCATGAATATTTGAGAAAAAGTCATCCATTAAAAGGACCATGTCTAATTCTTCATGACTGGTGTCCGTGAATTCTCTTCCATTTTTGATTACTTTTTTCAGCCTTGAGGTGACCAGTTCATCTTAGGCCCTCTTGATCTAAGTGCCACATGTCAGCACATTATGATATTGGGCCGTTTGCATCAGCTGCTGTAGTACTGATTTACTTTGTCAGGTTCTTGTAAGCTTTTCAGAGAGGGTTCAGCTCCCAGTCAGATCGTAAGTGTCCTGTCATAGTATTGGATCAGCAACTGTCACCAAAGCCAACTAGAGGCTTTCTTTTGCTCGTTGCCTTTCAGATTTCTTGTACAGTGTTAACAGTACTGGGAGCCTGGATGTCTAAGAGGCTCATAGGCACCTTTACTGAACAAAGAGAACAGGCTCCAAAACTTTAGCATAGTCTTGTCTGTTACATGGAATAAGCTGCTAATGAGTTTCCAAGAAATGACTATGGCCTGTGTATTCATTAAAACACATTAGCTGGCAGCCACTGAATGTCAGCTTCAGGAGACTGCATAGCTTGCAAACAACATTGGAAAATGCAGGTTAAGTAAAGTCAGATTACAGTGGCTGTATTGCTGCAGCAGTTTACTGTCGGTGATGCCTGATGTCATATTTGGTGTCTGATGAGATGTGATTTGATTCAATACTGTGTGTGCATGTTGCCTCTCTGAAGGTGTTATGTTGCATTCGAGCTGTGTAATGATATTTTTCTTTCTGAATTATTTTATTTTTATTTATTTATTTATCCTTTGTTAACCGGGTTAGTCCCCACTAGACTTGAAGTCTCTTTTCAGGGGATAGACCCTGAAAAGAGACCACTAGACCTAAAGTCTCTTTTCAGGGGATAGACACTGAAAAGAGACCTTACCCTAGAAGTGTGTGTGTGGGGGTGCTTTTGGTTTCCTCATTTAGATGGAAGTGGTCAACAAACATACAGATAAACAAGACACAGAATGTGTGATTGTTTGATTTGGAGTTGAGCCTAAGCCAACACCCCTATGTATAATCATCTTGGAAAGGAAAGCTAATGCTGTAGTACACCACATTTTCTACACAGCAGAGCCTGAGACATTGAGTGTTGTAAAGCATGCCCAGTGGCATGTGCACAAATTTTCCTTGTTAGCTGGATGATGAAGTTGCTCTTGGTTTTAGTGAAAACAATGTTGATGCAGGTTTCTTATATGTGGGGTGACTCACTGGTGTAGCAATTAGAGTTGCTCCTTCACAGCTAATGGTTCTCCAGTTTGTTTTCTGGCTGGAATGCCTTCTGTGTGTAGTTTGCATGTCCTGTTTGTATATATGAATCCCCCCCCCCCCCGAGTCCAGATCTCTCCCCCTACATCTCAAAAGACATAGTGAGACATGAATTAGCAAGCCCCTAAATTGTATATAGGTAGTGTGTGTGTCAGTGTTTGTGTCCGTGCACGAACACACATGCACATGCCCTGTGATTAACTGGAATCCTGTCCAGAGTTTGCTCATTGCATTACACCCTGCGTTTGCTGAGATAGGCTCCAGAGACCCCTCAGCTCTGAAAACGTAAAGCAGGTAAGAAGTAATTATTGAATGAAGGAATATTTCATGTTTGCTTATCTTGTGTCTGTTTTGGCTAGCCTGTGGCCTTAACCATTTTTTCTTGCTTATTCACCTCTTGGTATTAATAAATGGAAAGAGGGACGGGAGAAAATGTTTACATATCAAATACATGTACACATACATGTGTGCATAATATAATTGTAGAGAAGGGGTGAAGCACTTCTACATATGTTGATAGAGATCGGAGAAAGATGTTTGTCTCTGACCTGCATTACATGTACACACAAATGTGTGCAAATGTAGTTATGTCTCTCTCTGAGTTGCAGGCGACTCCTAGTGTTAAGCATGGGCAAAATAGTGCTGCACATGATGAATAGCAGTAGTTCTCAATTGAATAAATATAGCAGTGACATAAATTAATTGAAAGTATAGTATTTTATTTTCTTGCTTGCTACATCTCAGCACTGCCTCCAGCTATGATGAACCACTATTTAATGAATACACAGAGTGAAAACTTGGATGGACTTGTAAAATCAAGCTCTTATTACAAAAGCTAGTGAAAGAATCATGCTGAAGGCAAACTGAGGCACACAAAGACTTTTTTTTTTAAATAATCGAACAAATTATTCTACCAAAAATAACCACCTGCTTCCCCCAGCATATCAAAAATAATCCTGAGCTGACATGAACTCACAGAATTGAAATGAAATATAATCCCGTAAAAGCAGTATGGACCTTAACCAGAATATTATGTAAAACATTATAGTGTATATCTACATCTGTATTTGATGACCACTCCCACATAATCTCTGGCCTTGTTTTTCTACATTAATGCATCAGTCTGGAGAATTCCTGCATTAGATTTACATTTTAAGACAGTTGCTTTGTTAGATACTGCGCAAAAAGTAGAACAGACTACAGGTTATTCCAAAATATGAAAATCCAAACTGTATCCTGGTGGAAAAAATATATAATAAAAGTGTATCTTTAATGCTTGTTCATCATTCTAAATTCACAAGTTATACCCACAAATAATGTACAGTGGCCATTATAAGAATTTGTGTAGTAAACTATTACTAATACTAGCAGTAATAAAATATACCCTACCTTTGAACTGTCCAGATTTTTACCTCATGTTTTTGTTCTCTTCCTCATAAAATTTGTGGTTTTCTTCTAAATCACTGAGGCTTGAAGTTATTAATAATGACACAGATTTGAGTTTCAGACTTCACATCCTTCAAAAAATGCATGCTGACGCAAATCCTGTTATACTAGCAACTTTCTAAGTTTATAAGAGCAATATTTAAAACCTGTCCCTACTTTTAGGCCTTTGTCCCACCATTATTTTAGGCTTTGTCTAGATTTCATGTGCTAAGAGGATAAGAGATGGTTGAGGTAAGAAACTCTTCTGGAAAAAAACAAGTTTGTATCAAAGTATTAAAAAATATTCAAAACTTATTAGTAAGCTACAGGCAAAGAGTTATCAATGTTAAAAAAAAAATGCCTTTGGTGCAGTAAATCAATTAATGATGTTTATTAGTTATGGTTTCTATCTTTCAGTCCCAGGGTTTGGGGTTCACGCCTGTCATTTGGAGTGCTTTGTGTGGAATCAGCATGTTGCCCATGTGCTCATCTGGATTTTTTTTTCCAGTACCTCTATTTTTTCTCAGTTCTGAGAAATGTATTATGTTTTCCAGTGCCTTCATAGGCTAGTTGGTTCATGGCTAAAAAGGGTCCTTACTGGTTACTTTCATAAATTAATTTTAATGAAATCAAATAGATTTCAAAAAACATAATTAAGGCAAAATACATTGAACTGTATTTCAAAATAATCATTCACTGTGTACAGGACTTTAAACAAAGGCATTCAGATTATCTGCACATCAACGTACTGAATGCACATATTCATGAAAAATTGGTGCATCTTTTTATTTAATCTGTGTGTGTGTGTGTGTGTGTGTGTGTGGATGTGTGTGCGCACGCGCATGCGAACGTGCATACTGCCCATACCCATAACGCTCTCTTTGACATGCATACATACACATAGTTGTATATGCCACTCTTCTTCACTGTGCCTGATTTAATGACTGCAAACATTTGTGGGTTGTAGGCCATAGTACAACTGACAGAGGAAATGTTTTGAGAGGAAAAAGAGCGCCTGGTAAGGAACTTTTCCAGCTTTGGATCACCATAGCTGAGTTGAAGTCTCCTACGAGGCACTGCAGACATACAGCAGACTGTCTCCACATCATGTCTCTCTTGCTGTGTTGACTCAGTGTCACTTCTAACAGCAAAATAGGAGTCCTTTGTTCAGACTGACCTTTGAGTGGCCCTCCCTGATGGGATCCGTTCTTCATTTGTGGGTTTTTGCAGATGTGCTTTACTGTACTGGATAAGGTATTAAGCTCTGTAGCTGTGGGACAGTTGAAAACAAGGTAGCCAGGTTTTTTATAATCAAGGTTTCATTGAAACATTTAATTTTTATAATTAAATATTTTCTCCCAACACATGGGAAATGTTAGTTTGCAGTATTATCCAGTGTTTAAAAGCGATTCTTATTCGGGGCTGAGTGGTTCATTGGCTTTTGAGCATTGTGGCAGTGATCCTTGAAAGTCACTGGTAATTTTACTGTGGCTTCTTTTAAAACTGCAAAAAGTGATAGAATGGTACATTTATCAGAAAGCCAGCCCATGCATTCTGCAAGAGGCATGACATCTTGCAAGGTGTTCTTCAGGGCCTGGAGGGGTGTATCCTGGTAAAAAGACTTTACAGGTATGAAGTGGTACATTACAGTGAGTCTTATTGTTTTCTTACCAGTAGTATATACTGTCTATTCTTACAATGTCTACTTCTTTTGCATTTATTTTGCATTCACAGGTTACTGCTAGACTGAAAATGCTTTTAACTTTTGGGAGTGGGGTGTGCTTGTTTTCATACAGCAAAAGGTTACCTGCAAAGTGTACAGTGTGTTCATTAAGTAATAGTCTGTTATTAAAGCAGTGCATTATTTATTAATTATATTTAAATCAGATTAATGAAACTGACAGACTGAAAAGTAAGCAGTGTAAGGAGAATAATGACATACAGCACAGCACTACATAAATGGCGTCATTGACTTCGCATACTTGCGACATAGTAGCACATCTGATATAATTCAAATGCTAAAGTAAACATTGGGATCAGTAAAACAATTGTGCAAGTTTCCTAGAGTATATACAACATGCAAGCACCAGTTCACACAATGACATTTTCTTTTGGGACAACTTATTATCCATACTGAACGAATGGCTGTATTTAGACTCTGAATGGCTGTGAAGTTCAAATAAAAACCATTGCTGGATTAGGTACGCTTCTCAACAGAAGAAACGCCATTGAAACGTTAAACACATTTGGCTCTTTGTAGCCCTTGCTATGAAGATGTCTACTTACTTTTAGAAAGGACATTATGCTGTTGAGGAAGCAGAAGTGAGAAAAGCTATCATTTGTTTTTTGCTGCCGCCTAACATGACCACATGTTCTAGAAAGTTGTAAGACTTTAACATTCGTTATTTCTACTTACTTAGAGTCATCAAGTGTTATAAACAGATACTGAGAAGTGGCATGGAAACCTTGCGTAAGTTGCAGTTAGCTAAGATAAACAGCTATGTGGTAATCTGTTAAGGGACATGTGTTTTTTAAGACTTTATCCCCCATTGTGTTTACCTCTGATTCTGATGAACAGCTAAGAATTTGGATGTCAACATTTCCTGCCTTTCATTCTTTAACACAGCCAGATGAATCATGCACCCTCTTCAAGTTGTACTTTAGAGCTAAACTCATCTTAGAAAGCACTGCTAAGAAAACATGACAACAAACACTGCCAAATCTGTTAGCCTTGGACCTAGGAATTATGCAGTTGCAAAGGATACCCCACCTACTTCTTTTGTTTGTGTTCTTAAATGGCTCTAACTATTTTTCCCCAATGTTCAACCCCCTCCTCAATGTCTGACCATCAGCTGCTGCTGTGCTGGTTTCCTTCTCAGTCTCTAGATTTCTGAACTCTACTTTTCCCAGAGACCTGATCCACTAACCTGACTCATGAGAAATCAACCATGTGGATAGGAAATGAGTAGTACTTGACTCGCCTGTCATGGGGATGGGAGGGTATTCTGGTAGGAACTGTAAACTCTTGTTGGAGACCTGAAGGTACAGCAGCATAAACAAATGTCCACAGATTCTGTGAATTACATCATTGTGTGGCGCACACATCGGGGGTGGGATTTAGGAGTAGGGCACATATAATAAATTCATTCTCCCCTGCAGTAAAATTAAGTTGCATAAGGGAATTCTTCTCCAGTCTTGAAATACCTCATTTCTGAGTGTATAATATTATAGCAAAGTACCACTTTTACAACTTGTACTGCTGTGTCATAAAACATTTTAGTACCTTGAAATCACAAACATGAGGCTGTACTCAACTCCTGTAACCACATTAATGATCCTCTGTAAGTGCCCCAAACTTAACAAGCTTCAGTACTGTCAATGCAAACCCTCCGTCTGGTTCGAAGAGAGCTTAGCTTGATGCCTGTATCATCAATAAAGGAAAAACTGATTTCCGTTAAATAACTTTTATAAGTTAAATATTGCCAGAGATCTGTGCAACACTCATATATGAATTTGCTTGCAGTTGTCAACAGGCTTAACAATAATTTGGACAGAGGCATCACGTCTGAGACAGACCCCCCCCCCCCCAGCAGCCTGACAGAATTAGTCATAATCACCATTGCCGTATGATACTACAAGCTTTCTCAACTCCCCTTCCCCAAAAGTGGCAAGCTGGGGGCACATAGACAACAAATGCCTCCAGCCCCTCTGACTATCTCTGGTAGTGGTCTTGACACATTGCAGTTTGTTTGAGGGTTTGAAAACAAAGCATGGAATATTGTCCAATAATTTTTTTTTATTATTAAAAAGTGATTCTTGCTGCTATCAGTAAAAGATTAAAAAAAATGTTAGTTTCTGTTAGTGCCCTGTGCTAAAAAGAGCAAGTAGAAGTTTGTACCCTAATTCTGTTTTTATGTGTGAAATTGTGCTGCTTGCTTTCATTTTGCACTATGTCAGCTGTAAGGATATATTTCATATCATGAGGTCGATGAGTACTTTGGAGGAATTTCGGTCCTCACTGTCTGAATAACAATTCCAAAAGGACTCTATAGTTTCCTGAGAGAACTTCTGCCTTAGACCAAGGTATGCAAAGATATGCCCACTTATGGCTGAAAAGTGTCTTTGGTCCAAGCCACTTACACAGTTAACAGACGAGTGAATTAAAAATCTTGTGTGGCTTGCTTTGCTGCTGAAAAGGGAGGATATAAAATGGATACTGAGAGTTAAAATTTATGTTGGTGTGCTCACTTTAGTATATTTTGTTGGCCAGTATCTTACCTTCCAGATGAAATAGTAAAGCAATAATTGATTTTAGAACAGTATGCTAATTGGAATTGGTTACTCTGTTTTTATTTTAATGTTATTTGTAAACCCGGTAAGCCCACTGAGCATAAGTTTCCATTTTCATGGGCAATCTGGGAGCATTGTGTTATCAAGAAACTTGCTCAGGGTTACATAGTAGGCAAATGGCAGCTAAGGGAATCAAACCCCGGAATACACGAAGAAGCTTGTTAATAACTTGTAGCCATAGTCCTCTGTAGTAACTGCCAAGTTAATATTCCTTCAAGAGAGGACTAAGCTGTCAGTTATACAGGGCACCATACGCTTGTGGGAATGTTTTTTCTTCCTGACGGTGCCTCCATTCTGATTTGCAAGACTTTTCATTATTCTGTGGTATGCTTTCAGTAGGAGCCAGAAAGGGCACAGTGTAGTTATGCATGCAAAGGCAGCTGCCTTCAGCACAACAATGTTGTTTTCTCAGTACCACTTGTGCTGTAAAACTCACTGTGGCTGTTTACATCAGTTCCAGGCTACATCACAGGGAGTGGTCCCTGTCTAAAGGCAGTTCTGATTTTATCATCAGGACTGGGCTGCATGCTGACTCATGCATGAGCAGAATGCAGAGGGCAGTGCTCCATTCATGGACAGTCTACTGAATACTGACATGCACTAAAAAGATTTCTTGCCATCCACATCTTGTCTTGCCTGCTCTCTGTGTGACATACTATGCTATATTACGCAGGCACTGTAGTTTGAAAATGCTGTGTTTACTTAGTTTGAAAATGCAGATTTACTTATTATTGTCTAGAAAAAAAAACAGTGGCAGCTAATGAACTTTATATTTTATATATATATATATATATATATATATATAGCACAGGCATAAAGCTGTGTGAACAGCTGTATGCATTTCAGTGTCCTGATTACTGAGGAGAGAAGTGTGGGTACGTTATTTAGGGGAATGGGAAACGTGAGAAAAAAATGTCTCCTCATATAGATATGTAAACACTAGCCCTAACTGTGTGGATGGACATTTTCAAATCAAGACAAAACTGTGTAACTAAAACAAGGTTGATGGTAGAATCTAGGAGTAACAGGGAAAATGCACTGCTTTTCATATCTCCCCTTTCACTGATATCTGCAAACAGTATAAATAAATGAGGAAGCCAGTTGTCGAGACCCATGTCCTGCAGGGTGTGTTGGGGAGTGGTGTTAACCCATCAGCAGCTGGGAGACTCTGGCCGCTTGTTTGTATCCATGATGGGAAAGCCACAGCAGCTGGAACATTGCTGTCATAGTTTTGGGATGACAAGCACTCTGCTGAGTTAGGCCACGTCTTGTCGACTCCGGGAATGCTGGGCTTTACTTCAGTAAGTTTAGGTGTGGGGGTGGGTACTAAGAATAGATTATTCTACAATGTGAAAATGCTGACATTCACAGTGCCACAGAAAAGGAATGAGAGGTGAAGGTAGTTTTACAATGATGAATGTCTCTCTGACCCTTGAAATATATACGCTTAGGAACTTCTTTGGTTACTACTTCACAGACCTTTCATATAAGTTATGTTGCTGCTTTAACTTCTTCAAAGTCCTAAGCTATAAAATAGCTGGTTCACTGTAGATAGTAACTTGGGGATGGGTGTTTTCCCGGAGACCATCTTTCTTTGGGAATAAGATATTTTACAGATCTATAAAAAGTGCTCTCTTCATCCTGTTAAGAGCCATTTCCTTTCTTCATGAAAGGCATCTTCTTTTTACCTAAGGTACGTAGTTATACTGAGCCCGATAGTGTGTTGTTAGATGTAACAATGATTTATGCGCACAGTAAGGAGACAGTTTGCAATGACTCTAATTATTTTCGTGTTGCTTACATGTGAGCATTGTAAATCTTTTACCTTGAAAATGTACCAAAGTTTGAGCCTCTCCTTTGCATTTAAATTCCTAGATTGTTGTGCTAAGCAGAGGAAGTTGTTACTAGCAAACATAATAAAATGTCAGGGGAAATCTCAATGTCAGGACGAGAGGGATGTCCAAACCTCAGTGCATCATTGCATATCTTCTCCTTCACTGTGAATAGAAAAAGCAAGGTGACAATGCAGATAGTCTCCAAGCTGTTATGCCAATATGGCTCCCTGAATAGTGGCTGCCACCATACTATGTGAATTTAGCCTGCCCAGCAAATTGATGCCATGACCTGGAAGGGGGGCTATCCCATTTCCCAGGATTATGCCATCCTGCTTACAAGAGGGTAAATGGGGGGACAAAACAATAGAGGGACTCCGAGGCTTTGAGCAGTACAGAAAAGGTATTAAAATCTGGACTCTACACTAATATAAATTCAGTATTTCCACAGGTACCTCACTCAGTTTAACAACTCTCTTCCTTTTAACCCAGTTGGACCTGAATACATTAGTTGAGTTCCCCACCATCACTCTCCTGATAGAAATGTATTAGTCTAAGTTCCAGGTGTAAAACTTTAACCTGCCATTGGTGCCCCCTTTCCATAGATTTATTTGTTGAATTTAATGACATTTTACTGTTCCATTCAACTTGAAACTCCCTTACAGGGGCTATCTGGAGAGTACAGCTATAATGTAGCATAAGTGCATTCAGTAAAATTTAAACAGATCAGCTAGCCATCAAAACTGCAAGTAGATAACATCACACATTCTTTATCCAATTGCATTCTACACAACTCATTAAAAACATTTCTGCAGCTACTTGTGGCCATAAGATCAGTGGGAGCAAAATAGTGAGGTGTAGTTATTATTGCCATGAATGGGGGGGGGTGTCTGATGGAGATCAGGAAGTACCTATAAGCTGCTTAGAATCCTGTTTACTTTTGGTGTTTGATTAAGTGGGTTTTCTCCATTCAACAGATATTACAAACAAAATTCAACAAGATATTCTCAAACATCTGATTTTCTTTGGTTCACCCCTCCTTTCCTACCCATCTAGAATTTCTTCCAACTCAAATTTTGTCCCTCATTTAGTGCATGAATCTCCAAAGCAAGCCAGCTTTTCCTCATATTCCTGACCACCTAGCCCTTTTATCATTCCACTAGTAACCCACGTATGCCTACTGAAGCAGTTGTGTTCCTGTCTGAGTAAAGGCCTAATACTGTGTATAGTATATAAGGAAGAGCCTACACAGCAGCCTATACATTAGTAAGATAATGCCATGATCCGTCATCTTGATGTCTCATGTTATATATCCCCATTTCTAGTAGCTTTTCCTGGCAGTTCACTTGAACTGTTGGGTATCATCTGTATCTTGGATAATTGTACTTCCAGAGCCATTTTTTATCTTTACCTCTCTTAACTGTATCAGGCTATTATACACACACCCCTTTTTCTTAAAGCCATATTGCATACTTCTTGGTT
This sequence comes from Protopterus annectens, assembly GCF_019279795.1. Classification (NCBI taxonomy): domain Eukaryota; kingdom Metazoa; phylum Chordata; order Ceratodontiformes; family Protopteridae; genus Protopterus; species Protopterus annectens. The sequence continues at coordinate 953,947,612 of NC_056727.1, forward strand.
TCATAGTCACACTGTAACCATTTGTGACCTCTGATCCACCCAATCATTATGTTCAGATAATCTTAGTCTATCAGCATCTGCTACTTCTATCTTTGTGTCATCCACAAACAATTTTTCCTGAAATTTCAGATCAGTAGCTTTATGTAAAATGTAAGCTCAGGGCAAAACTGTGCAGAAAATACTGTGGCAGTCTTATCAGCAGTCCTGTAGGAGATACAGCTGCCCGCTAACATTTCTTCTAGGTGATCAAACAGTTTGTATTTGCGCACACACGTGTGTAAGAGCATGTCATATTACTATATGAAGTATTGGGTTAGATATGCTTTGAAATTCATATATTATGCTTTATGAAATGCTAGATTAGACATGTTTTGAAGTCCAGCTACAGCATATCCATGGAACTGACTTCGTCCATTTCTGGAGTTGCCTTTTAATGTACCACAAAAGCCCAGATTGACATGACTTTTTTTTTTCCTTTTTAAACTTGTAGAATAGTTTTGAGTCATCCAGACTATATATGGTTTAAAAAAGTCATCCACACCCATTCGTTTAACCAGTGTTGAGTAGTTCTGTTCATAAAGTGGCTTCATAGTAGTTACCATTTAGTACTCACACACACGCCAATATTTTGAAAAAGTACATTAAAACTGGATGTATTGTTTTTATTTAGTACCATAGGAAGCAGACAATCATACTATTGGTTTATATTACTTTAAAATGACAACTTGATCCATACACCAGGTTTGTCATAAAAAAGTGCTTTTCCTTCCCTTTAATACAGTCATCAAAACGTGCATACTGTAAAACATGGTTTGAGTATTTCTCCCTGCATATCCTGTTTATAATTAATTCTGCTGCGATGTCATATTGTTTTTTGTTTTCTTTAAAATGTTGCATTATTCCTGTGGGATATTTTTTGTATACTTTTTTCCTGGCCCCAGTGCTGCCAGCATCACAGCCCATTTATTCCCCATCACCACGGTGAGTGCTGTTAGTGGTGTGGATGTCATCCAGGCAGTCATGAGGGTTCTTTTCTGTTTTGTGGCCTAACTCCTCCCCTGACCGCTGACATAAGGGCTTGAAGCATCTTCCCAAGTGGGTTTGCAGATCTCCATCCTCGACCATGAACACTGCTGCACATGTGTGGGCATTAGTTCTGCATACAGTACACCTTTCTTTGGAGTAGGTAGTTGCATTGCAACAGACTAGATTGTTTCCTTCTCCTTCCCCAAGATGGGTGAGCCAACAGTGGCCACTCACTCCTGTCTTCTCACTCCGGGCTTGTTGAGTACCCAGGCCACTAATCGATGTTTGGCTATCTTGGGTTGTAGTCAGGGTTTCATCCTTCTGTGCCACAGAGCTGGGTTTAATTCATATTGTATTTTTCATAGCATTACATACATCATAGACCCCTGTTAAGCCAAGTAGTCATTGATTCAAGGAGAGCTAACTGCATTGTAGATATTTACAATCTTAATAAGGCAGAATAACTATCTACATATTATGAACTCACAAACAGAATCTTGGACTCAGAAATCATCAAGAGCTCAGAAGCAGCAAAATAGAATATCAAGCTGTTAGTAAAGTGCACTGCATTAGTTAAAACCATAATATAACAAAAACAAGTAATGAACAGTAGAAATAAAAAAATATATTTTCTATAAGAGCAAAAGGTATCATGTCATCTGTTGGTCCTTGCTGTATTTGATAGACCTACATTCACATGCATAAACATCATAGCAAGTTTCCATATGGCTGTCAGACTTCTGATGCTGGTCTGTTATGTGCTTACCTCTGTGCAGATCCACATCTATAGGTAGTAGGGATCGTGATAATCCCTTGTCCCAGAATCCTGTATAAGTTAAAAGGATCCTTACGGTCACTGTCTGAGATAGAGAAAGGTAAAATAAGACCAATTTCTCATCTGCATCTTCTTCAGATTATGACTCTTTAGTGATGCCCCCAGGTTGTTGAGAAGCCTATATTGCCCTCTGGCTCCTATCCCCCACTTCCAAAAATAGATAAAAGTTGTTTTTGAGGAAGATGGCTTGCTCATTTCCCCACTTCGGAACCAGTTAATGAAAATGCTATCAGAGTAGCCTTTGGGTACACCAGTTATACTCTGTCAGCACTTAAAAAGTCTGATACCCTTTACAAGCCACCATATGAAAGGGTAGATTTCCTCACTAAGCATCCAGTGCTGTTTATTAGGTTATCTCATCAGTCTGTCATAGGTGCTACAGATTCCACAACATTTTGTTACCTTGCTGTTGGATAAGGACTTTAGAATTTGTACAGGTGTGGCACGATGGTTAGGATTCAAATTACTTAATTGTTTGTCTCACCTGCCCATGTTTTAGGTCCACCTGATAGGGAAGTCATCAAGAGATCCCGTCCATAACATCCATATAGAATACCATGTGTTCGGCAAGGGTTGCAGGCTTAAATATGTGCCGGCACAAGACTGTGTGTCTGCGCTTCTCCTTCCTCAGTGTGGAGCTTAGAAACAAAGTCTTAAATTCCCACCTTTTGAAGGATGTGCTTTCAGCTAACTTGTCCAGGACCTGCTTGGTGACCAACTAAAGAGAAACCATGCCTTTTACTTTGTGAACAGGCCAGTTCCATCCCTTCTTTTGCTGGGCTTGGCCAGCCTAACAAAAGGCAATGAGACTTCCTCGGTTCCCAAGGAAGGTCTTCAATAGTCATACTTTTCTACAGTGCTGGAGAAGTTGCCAGATTGATGATGCCCCTAGAAGCCTTACTATAGCTCTGACTGCAGTCCTAGACTGCAGTTGATGGAGTGGCTGTTAGTTATCCTGGCATGGAGAATGATCTCAAAAATCTGGTTCTAGTTAATTTTGGTCAGTTATGGACGTCATAGGACCTCATGCAGAAAGGGCTGCAGTAGAAAGGATCATTCTTGTTTTAGACTAGTTTTTGTGACATGCATAGACCATATTTTGAAAAGTGCAATAGAGGCAGTCCTGGTGTTGGAGGATGGGATATTTTAATCATAGCTTCCTGGTCCCAAAGAGAACTAACAGTTTATGGTACATTGTGCACCTCAACCACTTCAGCAAGCACATCTTGTGTGTCTGGTTTTGAATAACCATCCAACAGGAGGTTCCCCCCTTGTTTCTCAGGGTCCATGATCCTGGATTGTGCCACTGAATGTAATACATGCCTTCTGGTACATCATTTTCTGGGTTCTACACAGGAGACTCCTCTTTTTTGCTGTTTGTTACGATCACTTTTGATATATAATTCTGCCATCTTGGGCTTCATAACAACCTAAACATTTCAATAGGATATTGGTTGTAGTCCCAGTGATTTACAGGCAAAGGTTATGTTCATGATCTTGTACTTGGACAACTGACTTCTGGTAGACACATTCAGGGAGTGATTCCTAGGAGGCAGCAATCTTTATGGTTGCTCCTGTGTATACAGTCCCTAGGAGTTAGTATAAATTGGAAGAGTTTTCTCTGATCTGACCTCAAGGGAAGTCCATCAAGATGTCTGTTATCTTTATCCTTGGAGAGAGCCCAAGCAAATATGACTCGGTGTCTTCTGACTTGATGGCTGCCATGATCTTCATTGTCCCACTAAGTGCTTGAAGATGATGATGTTTCAGTAGACTGTGGGGTGTCAATGGTTTCATTGCCATAGTATAGTGTTGGACTTTTGTCACCACACCATAGTGGTAAACTGTCCACAAGTATCTGCTAATGGGTCTTCCTAATCTGTAGCCGAACATTTGCAGGTCTTGATGGCAGACTCTTTTTCACCCAGGCCTCTATGTGGTGCAGGGATTTTGGTCTTCCTTGGAAAATAGGGTCCGTTTCAACCAGTTCAGATCAATGCTTCTGAATCTGTAGACCTTGCAGAAGGTTATTTTTCTGGAGCGTCTCCTCTTCCAGTCAGACAACCCAATACATTGTTTCTTATCTAAACAACTAGTCTTGTCTCAGTAGTTCACATCCATGGAAAAATTAATGAGTTGGCAGGTGCTGTTAGGCTGGCCTGCAGCCATCTCTCAGATCTCCAAATTCAGATTCTATGCCTGGACGGAGTCTTTCAGAAATCGGGCACAACAGAAAGAGACCTATTTGACATCCAGGAGGATGTGGTCACTTCTGTCTTCTGATTAGTGCCACAGAACTAGAGTGAGGTAACATTTGAGGATTTCTATCTCTGCCGTGGCATGGGATTTCCTCAGTACATTCTGCCTGCTCCCACACCTCGTCATGAATCTCAGCAAAAGATTGAAACTTGTTTTTATTAGCGCTTAACAGCTAAGAAGGCTATGTTTTCAGGCCTTGAGGACCTCAGTGGTGTGAAAAGAATTCCTTGTCTTAGTAAAAGGATTTCCTTCATAGTTGTTGGGATGGCATCTGACTCTGCTTCGGGACCTGGCTCCTAAACCATATCTCCTTTTTTTGCTGGCCTTACAGAATAAAGTCTTCAAGGTGACTGAGGTTACCAGGAGGCCTTCTTCAGTACTTCTAGCATCAGTATGAAATGGGTCTTATTTATTCTATGGTCAAAGAATATGTCAGCTGTTTGTGCATCTTGACCTTGTGGCACTGGCTGGCTGAACAATTCCTTAAGAGTGTTGCACCTTAGTCATCAATTGAAGATCTCATCTCTAGAGGGGATCTTTTCATGTAAAATGAGCTTATCCACCAATTTGAAATTGCTAGCTGTGCAATACCAAAATTAATATTTGAAGCTGGTGTTCTGGTGACTTTATTTGTGCCATGTTGAATCTTGAAGCTTTGGGACTTGTGTGTTGAGAAAATACAGTTTTGTACCTACCATAAATGTAGATGTTCGAGTGTTCACCCTGCTGCAGTCATCACACTTGGGTTATCCTGTCGTCAGGTGGTCCCGCAGTCGGCCCGAGTTCCAAAGTCTTGGTCCGGCGTCGGTTGCTGTCACTTCTTCACTGATGTCAGTGCGCCAGGAGTATATAAGAGGCATCCAATGCCATTTTCTTCAGTTTTTCTTGCCCCAGATGTCAGGTGCCCCCCAATAGGAGGTTATTACATATTGCCAATAAAACAAGCAAGGAACATACTAAGCAAACCTTCAGCTATAAGCAAATACACCACAAAGGTTGTATCAGATAGAAAGGCATAGAAAAGTTCAGCTAGATAAGAGGGGATGGAGGGAGGGTAACCTGGACTGCAGCAGGGTGAACACTCAAACATCTACATTTATGGTAGGTACAAAACTGTACTATGTTCATCGTGTTACCCTGCTGCAGTCATCACACTTGGGTTGAATCCCAAAGCTAAGGATGGGTGGTGGAATTAAATAGGGTTAGGAGAAGCTAGTAGGCCCTGCAAAACTGCAGTGGCAAAGCCAGCTCTAGTCTTAGAGTATAAGGGTAAGTGGTAACGTATACAATGTCCTATCCATTTTGAAATGGTCTGTTTTGAGGTAGCTTTTCCTTGTGATGCTGTAGCATAGGATACAAAAAGCTGGTCAGATTTTTGGAAAGCCTTAGTTCTATCCAAGTAGTAACGTAGTTGCCTGTGAATGTCCAAGGAGTGCAGGAGTTTTTCTCCTTGGTTCTGTGGGTTTGGGAAGAAGGTGGGTAAATGGATGGTTTGGTTTAGGGCCACACTGGATTCCACCTTTGGCATAAAGGAGGGGTTAGTTCTTAGAGATACTCTGTCATGATGAAAAATGAGGAAAGGCTCCACTGCCATTAGTGCCTGTAGTTCTGAGACTCTTCTGGCTGAAGTTATTGCTAACAGCACGACAGTTTTCCATGACAGAAACTTTAAATCAGATGAGAAAGCTGGTTCAAAAGGCAGCAGTGTAAGCTTTTCCAGAACAAAGTTGAGATCCCAAGTTGGTGTTGGTGCTCTCCTGGGCGGTCTTATGTTCTTGGCCCTTCTGAGGTATTGGCTTAAGAGTGGATGTGAAAATAAATGAGGATCCATGTTGTAGTGAGCTGAGATTGCTGAGGCGTGGATCTTAATAGATGAAAAGGAAAGTCCTTTGTGCAACATTTCAGTTAAATATTGTAGAATCTGAGGAATGTCTGGTTCTAAGGGATTTTGGCCTTTATCCTGGTTCCAGGCACAAAATCTTTTCCATTTGTCTGAATAGGCTTTCCTGGTGCTGGGCCTCCTGGCCTCCAGAATGACATCCATAACTGCTTTAGATAGAGGAGCTGGCTGGTTGTTTAGATGATTTGCCATGCAGCCAGATTTAAGGTCTTGTCTTGCTGGGTGAGCAGGTGTGGAATTTGTGGTAAAATCCATGGTGGTCCGTGGGCCATGTCCCTTAGTATTGGGTACCAGTGCTGGCGTGGCCAGTCTGGAGCAATGAGTATCATTTGTGGCCTCTCTAATCTGACTTTCAGCAGCACCTTTGCTAGAAGTGGCAGTGGAGGGAAGGCATACACTGTCAGTGTTTTCCAACTGAATGAGAGGGTGTCCACTTTCCAAGCTTGTGGGTGGAATGTCCTTGTGCAAAATTTTTGAAGTTGGTAGTCTTGGGGGTTGGCAAACAGATCTATGTCTGGGCGTCCCCATTTTTGAGTTATCATTGGAAATACTTGTGGATCCAGTTTCCACTCATGGCGATCCATGATGTTTCTGCTTAGATTGTCTGCCAATGTGTTTTTCTTTCCTGGCAGGAATTGTGCTTGTAATTGAACTTGGTAAGTCAGTGCTGTGTTCCACAAGGTCATTGCTTGCCTGCATAGAGGTAGGAATGCGTACCCCCTTGCTTGTTTATGTACCACATTACTGTGGTATTGTCTGTCTTTATTATTAGTTGCCCTGGGTGTAAGAGGTTCATGAAAGCTTTTAGGGCATTTTGTACTGCCAGCATTTCTTTTTGATTGATGTGCAGATGCCTTTGATTTGTATTCCATTTACCTTGAATGCACTGTCCTGCCATATGTGCTCCCCAGGCATAGTCCAATACATCTGTTGTTATCGTTTGCCTGGCTGTGGGTAAGGTAAAAGGCTGACCCTTGTTGAGGTGACATGCCTGTGCCCACCATAGAAACTCCTGTTGAAGGCAGGGAATGAGTGGTATCAGTCTTTCCAAGTTGTGGCTGTGTTGAGTCCATACGCTTTTCAGGTACCATTGTAATTTCCTCATATGCAGTTTTGCAAATGGTATTAGTAGAATGCAAGATGCCATGAATCCCAATGCCTGCAAAATTTTTCTTGCAGGGAGTTGGGTCTTTGTTGCCATTATTTTGAAGTATTGTGTTAGATGTTGTTGCTTGTCTGGCGTGAGATAAGCCATCTGGGCCGTTGTATTCAAGCTGGCACCCAGGAATATTATGTTCTGAGAGGGCACTAGTTTTGATTTCTTTTCATTTACTGTGTACCCTAGGCAACTTAGAAGGTGTTTGACAAACGCCAGATGTTGTAGAAGAATGTCCTTGCTTCCTGCTTGAATAAGGCAGTCGTCCAAGTAAGGGTATATTTGAATTCCTCTTTGTCTGCAGTATGCGATTACTGGTGACAGGCATTTTGTGAAGACCCTGGGCGCAGTAGATAAGCCAAAGGGCAGTGCAGAGAATTGATAATGGGTGAACCTGCAATGAAACGGAGGTATCTTCTGCAATTTTGTCTGATAGGGACATGCAGGTATGCCTCCTTGAGGTCCAACGTTACTAGCCAAGCCTTCTTGCCCAACATGGGAAGAAGGTGCTGTAGTGTTAGCATCTTGAACTTGGGCACTTGCAAATAGGTGTTTAGGATTGAAAGGTCCAGAATGGGTCTCCATGCTTTGTCCTTTCTGTGGACTAGAAATAGTCTTGAATAAAATCCTTGTCCTTGCTCCTGTGGAGGTACCTGCTGAATGGCTCTGATGTCCATGAGAGCTGTAATCTGTTTTTGTGCCTCTGCCCATTGATTTGGTGGCAGGTTTGGCATTCCTTTTATCCTTGGCAAGGTGTGAAAATGGAATCTGTATCCTTATGAGACAATGTCTAGGACCCATTTGTCTTTTGTGATGATGTGCCAGTTGTCTGCAAAAAGTGCTAATTTTCCTCCCAAGGGAGCTGCCAATAGAGGTTTACTTGGCAGTTTGAGGGTTAAGTCATTGTGTTTGTCTTCTTGAAGTTTGGGGCCTGTCCTCTCCTCCTTTCTGGGTAGTGGCACCCCATTGACGAGGTTTGTAAGGGCCTTGTGGCTGACCTCTGCCTCTTGAGCGTCTGTATTTGCCTCTCTGTGGTCTGTCAGAAGCTGGAAAGGACCAATTTTTTGTTGGCCAATTTCTGCTGAAACTAGGGGGGTTGCACCTGTAAAAAATCCTTGACCGTCTGCATAGACTTTGCCTTATCCTCCATTTTCTTTAAAACTCCTTCAGTTTTTTCCCCAAATAAGACTTCCTGCTGTAAAGGTGCATCTAATAATTTTGCTTCAACATGATCAGGCAGGGTTTGTTCTTTTAGCCAAGCATGTCAGACCCAGTCACAGCTGCTCTACAGGAAGCTTCCAATGAATCAAATCCACATTGTAAAGTATGTTTACCCACCTGTTCAGCTGCATGCAACAGATCCTGCATTTCCTTGAAGTCAGACTGTTCAGAATCCGTGCTCATCTTTTGTTTTAATTGCGACATTAGGAATTGCTGATATTTCAGCATGTGAAACTGACAATTTAGTGCTCTCATAGCAAGAGTAGCTGAGGTGTACACCTTCTTTCCCCACCTATCCTAGTGCTCTGGAGTCCCTTTCAGAGGGTACAGGATTTTTAGCTATGGAAGCCTTAGCCCCTTTGGGACCCTGAGAAATTGTTTCTGGGTCAGCAACAGGGCTTTTATAAAGGAATTTGTGAGAGTCAGGTACTCTGTAGTATCTGTCTGGTTTGGCTGGAGCAGGGAGTAGAGAGTCTGGATTTAGACTAGATTCTAAGTAGACATCATCCACAATGTCTAAAACTGGAGGGATAGCAAGTGGTCTGTGCTGGGGAAGTAAAAGGAACTCTCGGAGCCTTTTCTTTGAATCGGAGTAATCCTGGCCTTCCCAGTGGAAATGTTCCCTCATGGTATGTAAAGTTTCCCCAAAGGAATAGTCTTCAGGGGGAGATGCTGAGGGAATAGAGTCTTCAGCATCAGAATCTTCATAAAGGGGAAAGGAATAATCCTGTTCCTCAGAGGAATCTGAGGAAATTGAAACCTGGTCAGAGGAGGCATAATCCACCTCCTGTCTAGGCCTTTTGTTTGGAGGGGGTTGGGAACCCCTGATTAGGGTAATCAAATCTTCAGCCATCTTAAGCATCTGTTTCTTGGGCATGGGGCCTTGAGCTGGAGACTGATGTAGAGTCTTTTTAGGTTTTAATGGAGTTTTAAGTTTAGCATACGATTTAATGGTGAGTGTAGTCGGTCTGAAGACACCTTCTGTAACCGAAGGTGTTTCCACTGCACTGGGTTCTCCTTCTGCTATGGTGTCGGTAGGGCCTAAAGAAGATGGCTGCATTGGCCTAATGCTTTCGGTTTGAAAGTCCGAAGCTTGCTGGTGCTCCAATTCTGCGGTCGTCCGGGGCTGCGTAGGCGCCTCACTGAAAACCGGAGAACCGGCGACAGGCCCAGCAGAGGCCTCGGAGTCTGGCTTAGTTCTTGGCTGTCTGTCTTTATCTTTGCATTTTTTTATGCATGCCGGTCGTCTGTTGTTCCGACGGCATGGTATAATTAAATTTCCTACCAAAGTAGTGTCGAGCGAAATCAAAACGTTTGATAGTTCGTTTATTGAACCTAGCACAAAACCGACAACCAGTGATTTCGTGGTCTGGGCCTAGGCAAGGAATACAATAAGAATGGAAGTCCTTATGAGGTATTTGCTTCCCACAAGAAATTAAATTGTTAACTTTTTCTGACATCGGACTGAGGCAAGAAAAGGTTCCCCAACGGGGTACTTAGCTTTATTGAAGACTTCGGACTGAAATTCGATTCGAACATCTCAGGTGTCGGCCGACCGGCACTTGCGAACTGCTTCTGCTTCGGGCACCGCTCGGCAAGAAAGACTGAAGAAAATGGCATCGGATGCATCTTGTATACCCCTGGCGCACTGACGTCAGGGAAGAAGTGACAGCAACCAACGCCGGACCAAGACTTTGGAACTCTGGCCGACTGCAGGACTGCCTGATGGCAGGATAACCCAAGTGTGATGACTGGAGCAGGGTAATACGATGAACATCCATACTTGCTGTTTCACAAGGAGAGGGTGTCCTTCAGAACAAAACTTTTATTCCACCAGAAGGTGGTTTTGGAAATTTTATGAAACAATCCATCCATTTCTTGCTTTTCTTGGCATGAGCTGAAACCAAGAGAGAGAGATCCTGTTTATAAACCAGTATATTAGACTTTGAGTATAGTGCATAAAACTTTTGAGGATAGCTCGCTTAGTCATCTGTTCTGCTGTAGTGTGAGAAAGGCATTGCAGTTGCAAAAACAAAGACTTTTCAAATTGATTTCGGGATATATTTAATTTTTGCCATTGTTGATCCTACAGATTTTGGCAAATAGTGCAGTCAAAGCCCAAACCATTAGAGGAATGCATGCCTACAGTGCTTACTTGAAGAATGTTTGTTAGAGGCATTTGTGCTGCAGCAGCGTGGCCCTCTGTACTCATATTCACAAAGCGTTATTGTTGAGGGAGTTAGACATCTTTCGGAATGTTTGTTGTGAATCCAGCCATCTAACCTCTGGTTTGTGGCAGAATCTAGATCCTTCCACCCAGATGGCACTACTTGGGATTCGGCTCAACCAAGAATTTATTAAAGAAGGGTCCTCAGCATTAGATGTAGTGGATGCATTCTTACCATATTTGTTTATCTGTAAAAAGCCTCTCCTTGATGTCTCTTGGATTCCCTCCTGGATCCTTCTGTGGATGAATGGTTCTTCCATCAGCAGCTGTTATTGAGACCCCCACAATTTGAGCAAGTATGTTTTGTATACCATTTGTTTAGTATTAGTGTAAAATGTGCTTTATTTCTAGATTTACAGGAGGAGGATGCTCGCCATTGGTAAAGGAGCAATTTGCAGGCTGCAGAGGTGAAGCATCCCTGCATTCTTTTTCACTCTGTTTATGTAGCTAATAACTTGCACTGTCCAGGTGAGCTGATATCTCTGAATGTGGAATTTTGCTGAAAAAATGCTGAATGAATTCTGGTTGGTAAACTAATACCTAAGCAAGGACCCACTGAGGAGGAACTTCAGGTTGATAATCTGATATGGTAAAAATGTAAGATGTATCTATTTATCATTCTGGCCAAACCTTAAATGTGGTCGAGCTCCATTTATTACTTGGTTTCAGCAATTGGCTAAGATTGATTTCAGCAATTGACTAAGTTTCTGGTGTCATTCTAAGGGGATCCAGTATCTGTCTGCCTAGGATGACATGATTGACAGACCTCGATGCTTTGCCAGAGATGACCTGCATCTGTCACCCCTGGGCTTCTGGATACTGGTCAAGGCTCTTGCCATCCCTGTAGTGCCTTTTTAGGTGGTGTTCCAAAGACCAAATTACCACTGCAACAGCTACAAACAAATGCAATCTGAGGGTCATGCTGCTCAACGCTAGAAGTCTAAATCTCAAAATGCACACGCTCGAAGCACTATTTAAAATGGAGAACATCGAACATCGACATTTGTGCTGTAACGGAGACCTGGTTCAAGGCAGCAGAAAGCACACCTACCCTACCATGCTATAACTCTTTCCACACCTTTCAGTCCCAGAACTTGGACTGAAGCTGTAAAGGCGGTGGTGTTTCCATATTCATAAAGGATGCGCACACCTCCAGACTGGTAGCCCACTGTAACACATCAGAGATACTTCAGGTGCAGCTAACATTGGGTAAGACAGTGATTCAGGTCGTAGCCTGCTGTAGGTCCCCAACCATGTCCCAAGACTCACACTCCACGTTCCTAAACACCCTGGAAAATATTAGGGTCCAACCTAACACACTCATACTAGGCAACTTCAACTACCCCTCCATTAACTTGGAAAACTACTCATGTACCAATACACTTGCCCAACGTTTCCTGGAGTTCACTAATTCCAATCCCCGACGTCATTGGTTGTCGGTTTTGTGCTAGGTTCAATAAACGAACTATCAAACGTCGTTTTGATTTCGCTCGACACTACTTTGGTAGGAAATTTAATTATACCATGCCGTCGGAACAACAGACGACCGGCATGCATAAAAAAACGCAAAGATAAAGACAGCTCATTCTTACTCCCACGAGGTAGCAACATCCTTGACCTGGTCATTACTAACATGGGGGAACTGTTGCTCTACACCAGTAGTCAGCTCCTCCCTGGTTAGATCCGACCACAAACTAATCACCTTGGAAATCCACCCCCTACCCCGCAAAGGTAACCACCATGAAAAACTTCTCGAAAGCTAACTTTGGGCTCCTAAAAACAGAGGTGGCTAACTTCACGGCACCCATGCAAATGGAGAATACTTGCATGACTGCTGAATCAACCAGCGTACACAAATGCATGGATCTCACCATAACCAATGGAACCAAGACGTTCTCTTCTAAAAAAAAAAAAAATAATAAAATAAAGGAAGCCAGTCTGGTGGTCCTGCGCCATAAACAAACTCTACAACAGAAGGAGGAAACTGATGTGGAATTGTGGAATAAGGTGAAGTCCCAAGACTGGAAAAACTCCCTTAACAGCCTCAACAAAAAGTTGAACTCCCTCCTCAAATCCTCTAAAGCTAGCTATGAAAACAGAATTGCTGATACTGACAGATATGTTGATCACATTTATGGTGACTGATCCAGTTTCATTTAATGGCATTTACTTGTATGACATCTAACCATATACCTTTCATAAAGCATTGCTTTTTCATAATCTTTTGTGGGTTTTTTTTCTGGTTTTGTTTTATAGTACTGTTGGTACTATCATATTAAGGGCTATAATTTTTCTGAAAATACATGGCTACATGATCTCCGATATTACTGAAAAAAATCCTTTTAATATAAAACATGGTCTCATTTTCTGTTGTACCTACATACTGGGTTTTGGAACTTGGTCTTGCAGTAGCTGTGTATAGATTGTGCCAAACCATATGCTTGACATGAGGTTGTTTTTTTAATTCCATAATGTTTCTTTCTTTAGTTTTATCAAAGCCCTTTCACAACCATCAGCACTGTTACTCTCTTCACACAGAGAAGAGCTTTGTAAGTGCTAATATGTTACTAGAGATTTATGTGCATGGAGGAGGGGAAAAACTGTCATTATTTCTCATCTCTGATGTCAGTCTAAAGGAATGCTGTAGTTCTGAATTCATTCCTTGCTATCTAGACTGTATAAATCAGGAGGGGGAAGCTCAGGAAAATCTTTTATACTTTAGATTCTTGGAATTCCACTACAGTCTAATATGCAGAAATTACTGGCAGTAGAATGGGAGTTTGATTTATACCAACAACATAGCTAGAGATGGAGGCTCAGATGGGCTTGGTGGCTGACCACTATCATGTTACTTCAGCTGCAGGAAGTAACATGACGTACTGCTTTTTATACACACAGTAGTGCAGCGCTCTTTTTTGTACCTACCTTGGGAGGCTTTCAGAGCTGTCAGAAATAGCACAGTGGAACATTTTTTTGGGAGAAAAATAGCTTTGTAATCTGGAATATATGATTTGTTTGCAACTGATACAAAGTTAAACCACAAGAGATCCCCCTTCTTTTCATTTGAATGACCTTTGTTTGGTATCTGATTTTTAATGTAAGTTCTAATGTAATTTCTAATCTACTAGATTCAATAAAAACAATAATAGTAGCTCTACTCTTGACTGGGTCTTAACAACTGACCCTAACCTGTATCAAAACCCTACTACCCTACCAGACCGCCTTAGCGACCACCTTCCTATCAGAGTTCTTAGGCACGCTGTTCAGATATCATCTCTATAAAGATTGTCTCAATCTCTCCACCTTTAACAGTGAGACCTTTAATCACATGCTAAATATAGACTGGTATATTCTGAAACATATCCCTCTAAATGATGCTGTCCTTCATTTCAGTCTCATTTTTCTCTCCATCCTTGACTCCGTGGCACCTCTCAGAAAAGTAAGAATCATAACAACCCACACCCCCTGGCTCTCAAAAGATACACTCACTCTTATGAAAAAAGAGACAGTCCCTTGAAACAATGGAATAAAATTAAATCACCTTCTCTTCTCCAAACCTATAAACAACTACGTAATCTGGCTAAAAAAACACACCAATACAGATAAGAAAAAATTCTACTGCAATGCCCAACTCACCCATAAGTCTAACCCCAAAAAATTCTGGCACTCTGTTAATAAGATCCTGCACCCAGGCAGCCCTTCTATCCCCTACCCCGATAAAACCCTCATTGAAACTGCCACTCTTCTAAATTCATATGTCATTGAATCTATTCACCGCAATGGTCAGAACAATAAACACACCCCCACCCCACTTCACATTTCACCAATACTCCCTCTTTCACACTCGATCCCATCCTGACATCTTCCATCAAATCTCTCCTGCTTGAAGCCATGCTCCCCCTCTTCTGACAAGCTCCCCCCCTTTCTTAAACTACTCGCTGCTCACTCTATAGCCTACCCCATCTCTGTCCTGATCAATAGATTTCTTCAAGAATCCACCGCCCCAGATATATGGAAATCATTCTTTATCATTCCATTAAGTAAGGGAGGCAGCAGCAATGAACCATCCCAACTACAGACCTATTGCTATCCTCTCTCCACTATCTAAACTCCTTGAAAAATCCAGTCAGACACCTTAAGTACCTTCTAGATAATAACCTCCTAACCCCTACACAACGTGGCTTCAGACCCCATCATGGTACATCTAGCCATGGACAAAAATGTACTGGTTTCTTGCCTCTTTCTTGACCTTTCTAAAGCATTCAATACCGTATCACACTCCAAACTTCTCGATAAGTTATCACAACTCAACTTATCTCCCTCTACTTTTAAATGGTTCACTAGCTATCTCACTAATAGACAACAGTCAATAAGATGGCAGGCTACCTGCTCCCCGTACTTACCAGTCCAAACTGTGGTGCCTCAAGGCTCGATTCTTGGCCCTCTACTCTTTAATATTTTCACAAACCAATTGCATCCTTCCCGTACAGCATCCCCCCTGACACAATATGTGGACAACTCTACCCTTATTACCTGTTCTGACAATTTCTCTAACCTCCTCTCTAATACTCAGCATTTCTTCCTATCTGGAGAAAAATATGGCTAACCAGCAACCAACTAATTCTAAATCCCAAAAAAACAAAGCTACTACTCTACAGAAACCCTCTGTAACTTAAAAACAACATTCAACATTTCTTCTCTCGGCAATACCATCATACAAACTGACCCACATACTAAATCTCTTGGTGTTGTTATTGATGTCAAATTAAAATTTGATACCCATATTCAGCACTGTGTCAAAAAGAACAATCAAAAACTCGGCCTACTCTAAAGACATAAAAAAAAATACCTAGCCCCTGACTCTAGGCAGAAACTAGCTCAGCCCTTCCTCTGTCTGTGTCTACTTTATGCCTCTCCATCTTTTCACATCTACAGTCTACTCTTTTGGCTAAACTCTGTCAAACATACTATAGTGTTGAAAGATTTGCTAGTAACCAACCCTACAAATCTCATCACTGCCATGCACTAAAACAACTACAGTGGCTTGACTTCCCCCAGCTGCAAATGACTCATACTCTGCTCTTAAAACCCCTTTCCTGTCCTGCTTTATCCTCACTAATGTCACATTATACCCCTCCCAGAACTCTGTACAGCTCTGACCAGCTCCTTCTGGGCACCTATAAACCATACAAAAACATTGGTAAACTTCTTTACAAATATAGTATTTCCCATGCATGGAACAAACTCCCCCTTAACATCTGAATCATTTCTGAAATAAATCTCTCTAAATCCGAATTTAAAACTTTTCTGCTAAATACCAACACCTGTCACTGTAATGATCCCACTTAAAACCCACTGTACCACCTTACTGTCTCCCACACTTTTAACACCCACCTATTGCAAGTATCCTATCTCATTTGCATCTCTTTCTGTTTTGTTGATTAAAAAAAATTCTAACTTTTGTATTGCATGTTGTGCACATTATTGTAATGTTTATGTAAACTTCATTCTCGGCCTTTTGTAAATGTCTAATGTTCTCATGTAAAGCACATTATTGTAATGTTTGCATTCAATGTCATTGTCAGATGTTTTTCTTTTTTGTAACTTTGTAATAACTGTCTGGAGCTTTTTTCCTTAGGTCTCCACTGAAAACGGGCCACTGTCTCAGTTGGACTAACCCGGTTAACAAATGACAAGTGTATAATGTATAACAATAGACAGGAAATGCATCTTATAATGCATCTTAAGATCACCTGAATTCCGAGTGGAGGTTTTGGCATGCAACACTCTAGCAAAATACTGCTGAGACTCTGACTTCAGAAGTGAAGTAATCTGCTTACAAAGAAGGTCCAGGATGGGCCTTGTTATGGAGCTCTTAAGATCACAGTAGAAAGGCAACAAGCATAAAGAGGAAAATAAGAGTGGTAAAATGACAGCATTGTTAGAGTAATACACTAGAACAAGTACGCCAGAAAGTGCCAAGGGAAATGTTACTCAACATTTGTGACCTCAACAGCAGTCTTTGCTAGTATTTTCTTTTAGCAAGCAGTGAAGATGGCATCATCATCAAAGAGAGTCATGCTAAGGGCAGTGAAGGATTTGTTTATGGAAGTGGGGTAAGTCCGATACAGTGGTTCATCTGGTAGTACAAAGTCAGAAGAGTCACTGAAGTAAAGCACGCACTCAAATGAGTTGTACATGTAAAGTGTACTTCTGGAGATATGGGGTGGTTAGTTTAAGGCAGTGGTAGCTTTGATGACCTTTGTGTGGGTAATTCACATAAGACACAAGGGCAAGTTTTTTCTTGTTGAATTGTTGACCAGTGGAGAAGTACAGTGGATTGTTTCACATCATGTGGGGGAATGTTTGCTGGTAATGTTTTGTGAAACCGAAGGACAATTTGTATGGAAGAGACATCACAACTTTGCACCAAAGCTTATGAAGTTAAACTGTATGCAGAAATTGCAGCCATCTTCCTTCTCCCGAGTCTGCCTAGAATGGTGTCTGGCTAGTTTCAAGCAACTATTTGTGTCTTGTGTTTGGGTTAATACTTACCTGTTTGTCAGATGCATGTTTTAAATTCCTGTTTATTATACTATCATTTCTACTGACAGAGTGCTGTAAGGCATCCACCAGTATTACTTTCTTGTGACTGGATAGTGGATAGATAATTTGTTCTATTGTAATTCAGTTTTTCTAGTTATAACTTGTTTCTGTGTAAAGTACATAAACTTCCTTTATCCTGTTTGACTGTATGGAATATTTGTGCATATATCCACTGGCTTTCTTTGGCTCTCTTTTCTAGGTCTTCTGACCTTTGTCTTTGATTTTGACTGATTTTATTGATTAATTTGATTAAAAACTGATTAAAGTCCGAGATGGAATTCTGACATCCTTACATTGATCCAATGTGCTTGTCTGTTGAGTCTGAGTTTTGCTACTTTCTGCTGGCCTGCCAGTTACATATCACCTCATGGCTGTACGTGACACCCTCGTTGGCCTCCTTTTGCATCTTTCTATATGATTTCTTGTGAGCATCCAGAGTTTCATTGATACCATTAAATGCTGCAGCTTTGTTTTATCTGTCATTCCATGCCTGTATTTTATTAGAAGATCATTGGGATTTGTATGTTACATCCTTTTAAAATACCCGTGTGTGTCATACATTTTATTCTGTACTTACTGTGTGGGAGTTTCTTTGTATTTTGACAGTGGATTTTAGCTGCAGGAGGGCTTAATGGAACACCCACATCAGAATTCTGAAATGTGTACTTGTGTGTGTTTTTTGTTGGGAGGAGATGGATTTTATTTCGGACAGGTAGTTGCTCACAAGCCAGCAGTGAAAATGATTACAAATAACATATTACTGCTTTTCTGTTATTTTACGTAGCACTCAGAGAAGATGGATGTAATTACAGGCACATGTGTATATCTACTTTGGTCAGGCATTGAAAAGCTGCTTATTCTGTAGTACTTTTTTACTGTGGTTTTTAGACAGATTGTGAATTTCATGTATACATCTCTAGAGCATTTCAGGTAGATACCCTCGAGTTACTCCTTTTCTTAGTGTAGTGCCTTTTTGTTCTCCCTCAGGTTGTGTATGTACTGCTGTAGTACATGGCAGTACCTGTTAAGATGATTCTAGTCCTGTTAAGTACAAGACCCCACAAAGTTTCATGATGACTTGAGTTGTGTATGTACTGCTGCAGTACGTGACAGTACCTGTTAAGATGATTCTAGTCCTGTTAAGTACAAGACCCCACAAAGTTTCATGATGACTTGTGTACAGAAGAATATCTGGCACTAGGATAGGAACACCGTGTAACATATATAAATGTTCGCTTGAGGCAGTACAAATCACAGAACATATATAAATATTTGCTTGAGGCAGTGGAAAATTGTAACATATGCTTCTTATAATAATGTCTCTTAGACAGTCAGTACTGGAATTTGATGTAAAACCTGTTAGCTGTTTGCATCCTGTACTAGTAAAGTATTTGTAATCATTTAACCCTACCCGCACTGTGATCCATCTCATTTGCTCACCCAATATTGAACTTTGATTTATTGACTTGAATCAGTAGCTGGCACCCATTTACAACAAATAATCTCACAGAGCATACTAAGATTTCATACATTTTGGATTCACCAGCAGAAGTCATTACAGTTGGTCTGCCACTTAAAACTGACCACTTTTGGTCACTTACTTTTAATGTAATGTTAAATACCCCCCCCCCCCTACTATGGAACTTAATTTTGTTTTGATGTCAAGGGTAAGTGATGCCAAGTATGTTGTGACCTTACTTTGATAGTAGTACACTTCATTGGTCCTTAGGATGAGTTTTGCAACCGTGTGTCATTGGAGATTAAAATATATCAAATGAACATAGCATTTCTTACATGTAATGCCTTCAGGTGTTCCTACTGACAGAGTTTGGCTTCTCAAGTGTTTTCTCTCTCTCCTAACTGCTTTTAATTATTTCTGTGTTTTGTGGAGTGCGTTAGAAATGAACTAGAGAGCATATGGCTCTATGGGTTTACTTTGATCAGAAATTACAAAATATGCATGTTATTACAGGGCAGCAACTGAAACTAATCCTGCATTTTCTGAGGTAACATATATATGTTTAGGTTTGTTGGGCATTTCTTTGAGGTTATTAGGTAATGCACCACAGAGTATGGAGTAATTTGTCAATTTTTTTTTTTTTACACTTTGTATTTATGCAGGTTGCAGTCTTGAGAGGATATTACTGTATTTAAGATCATGCTGTTTTTGGGGCCATTTTGCATCATTATGCATGGAGGTGTTAACTATCTTATTTCTTATATGGGGCATAATATGCAATACAGTGTTTAGTTTTAGCAAACAAAAGGCATTGGCTTGTGAGCAATAGACCTTTGTTGTGTAACCCCTAACAGAGATGTATTTTGAATGTAGCAGATGTTTTAACTGCAGTCTCTTTAGGCACATTATACTGTGCATCATTGTGGTCTAAACAACTATGCATGTAAAACATAGTAGCTACTATTTTTCTCTGTGTTCTGCAGTAACAGTAGCATAACACCTCCTCAAAATACAAAACACACATGCACACCAATATTTTAAGCTAATTGTTAAGGTAGCTGTTTCCGGTAATTCCTTTTAAAAAGAGTACAGAAGAAGAATGAGGCTACAACATAACAGTGTAGTTACTTAGATCAGCAGACACATTTTGTAATTGTCGTAGCCATACCTCTCAACTTCTCAGAGCAAGAAATCTGGACAAAGCCATAAATAAAAGTGGTACAAAGGCCCAAATGTAGGGACATTTTTTAAATATTGCTCTTACAAATTTAAATATTGCTCTTACAAATTTAGAAAGTTGATAAAATAACAGATTTTGCATCAACATGAATTTTCTAAAGGGTATGAAGTCTGAAACTCAGATGTCTGTCATTATTTTCTAACTTCAATCTTTAAGGGGTTGCCATTCATTTGCCAGAAAACCACAATTTTATAAAAAACAGACCAAAAATATGAGTCATAAATCTGGACGTTCTCCGAAAATCTTTACAGTTGAGAGGTACGGAGCACCATTCATGAGTGTAGAAGGAATACTGTGTAAGTACAGGCAGCATGCAAGAGTAACTTTTTTTCTGTTTAGGGCTTACTTTCATTAATGAATCTTGAAAGTCCTAATTAATCCTTTCACCTATATTTTGCTAGCATATTTTTAGTGCTGACTGACAGGTTAGTGTAATGCTGAAGGATAGTGAATGCTAATAAAAATAGGAAAGGGGGTATAAAGTGACAGAGCAGAACAGAATAGAGTTTGCTCGAAAAAAAGTAGTGTGCAAAATACATCGAAAAGCTGAAAGAGAAAGGTGATCAACTGGAAGGTGGTTGATTTTTAGTGCTCACAGGAAGGTACAAACCTGTTTGCATGATGCTACTATTTACAGGTCAACAATCTGCAGTCACATGAAAGTTTGATGAAGAAACTTTGGTTTGTTGCTGCTACATAGTTAAGGTTTTGTCTTAAACAGCTCTGAAAATACTCAGCTGGTGAACATTTAGAAGGTACTTTTTCCTACTAATGACATCATATGGATATCCAAAGCAAGGTATCTGACCCTATGGAGGATTATATTTTAAAAATAGACATCGTGTGTCAGTCATTATGTCATGTATAATGTGTTTTATACTGTTGATATTAGTGCTATGTTAACTTAAGAACCAAGAAGTCACAAGTGCCTTTCTTAAGGAGGGACCTGGGAACACTGTTGTAATTTATTTTTCATCACAAAGTATGCAAGTAGATGTTATGGGGATCAAGTCTGGGCCAGCATAATTAATGGAGTTGATTTGCATTTGCTAGTTTAACCAGTTATTGTGTGTGTGTTTACAGTTGTAAGCATTTTTGCTGGCAAATATGCCAGCTTTTATGCAAATTGTTCTTTCCTTCGGAGGCTAACTTACATTATGCAGTCATAAACTTCCTGGTACATCTTGAGTCATTGTGTGCTTGCATGTAACTTTGTCGTTTTATAAGTACTATTGTTAAAAAGAAGTTACAGACAGAGCCCATCTTTTTCTTTGTCTTTTCTGCACAACAAAAGCTGCACTATCTGACTTTTGTATAGTTCACTTATTCTGGTCCTACAGCAATATGATTAGCTGTCTCATGGGTCCCTCAATTTTCAGGGAAGAAACTCTCTTCAGCTGCAGATGTTTTTTTTATCCCATGTGAGGACTGGGTCAAGCTGAGGGATATGCAGCCATCGTGTACTATATGTTTTCACATTTTGCACTGTCACCCCTATAAGCAAGCATAACATCAGTAGCTTGTATCGTGTGCAACAGTGGTGCAAATGTTGGAGTATCAGCTTCTTTAGTAATTAATTAGCCAAAAACCCACAAGGATATACCCCATTTTCCAACATTAGGGAATCAGTGTGGCACCATACCATGTCCCATCCATCCGCAGAAAGGGAAGAGCTGGCACTTAGCCTGTCAGTCTTCTCTCCTCTAGGATGGTTCTGGATATCAATTTTTTCATACTCTGTGTGCGAGTATAAACTCTAGAAAGATGTAATCACATAATAACACAGTTTAAATTTCACATCCAAGAAGCAGTACATGACCACATATAATAATTGCGATACAGAACAAGTTCAGTAAAAAATATATACATAAAAAGTGTTGCTGTATAATAATTACAGTATAATCAATTTATACTGTTGTGATAGTGCGCAGACATACACGTGTGTTTTTATGTATGTATACATATATATATATATATATATATATATATATATATATATATATATATATATATATATATATATATATATATATATATATATATATATATATATATATGTATATATATATATATATATGTGTGTGTGTGTGTGTAAAATGTTCCTCATTATTGTTGGTGACCATTAGAGGAAGATAGCATGAGAAACTGTAAAATATACATAGCCCCTTTTTGTGTTTTATGTGTGGGAGAAGGGAATAAAAGTGCTAGGGTTAGTTAGACAAATGTGGATTGTACCTGTGTGATTTGTCCTGTTATGCTGAGTTTTAAAGTTAAGGATGAAGGATTAGGTAGAAAAGTTATTGGTGGGTATAGTTTCCTGAAAGAATTTGGATTTTGCAGTAGTCAAATACTTTTTCGCTTTGTTTTTAAAAACAGTGAATCACTTTTTATTACTTTTCATGGATGTAGGCAATGATCCCCAAAGTTTAGAGGCTAGTACTGAAAGCTTTTGGTCATTACGGGCAAATTTGTTGTGGCAAACCTCTCAATCCCTTAGCACAGGGATTCTGGACAAAGCCATAAGTAATGGAAGGGCAAAGGCCCAAAATCTGAGACAGATTTTAACATTTGTTTTTAGAAATTTAGAAAGTTGCAAGAATAAAGGGTTTTGCATTAGCATGCATTTTTCTGAAGGATATAAAGTATGAAACTCAAATGTCTATCACTGACTTCAGCCCGTGGTGATTTGCCAGAAAAGCACAAATTTCATGATGAACAAACAGACTGAAAAGGAGTCAAACATTCTGGAGATTCTAAGAAAGTCTGGACAGTTGAAATATATGTGTGAGGAGTGTGAAAAGACAAAATATTACAGAGGGGTGTTTTAAGGTTGCAGTGAAAGTAACTGATAAGAGCCAATCTGTGAAAATAGCTTTTCTTTTTGGGCCACTGCCGAAAATCGGCTTTTACCCAGTCAGACTTGCCCAGTAATCAAATGTGTCAGTCAGTCAATCAATAAATAAATAAAATGGGAAATGGCTGTAACTGAAATCTTTTATAAGGAACCCAGTAGTGGGTCTCTTCTTGACTGGGTAGGAAGCCACTTGACTTTTATTAAGACTTGACAGTGATGTTCTTAATGAAGTGTGACAGTTATAAACTACAAGCTTTTGTTTGAAGTTGTCTGTAGGAAGGTTTGTTCCTCTGGAAGACATTAGCAATGAGTGGAAGCTGTATTCTAATTGTGCTAGAACTGTCATTGCTGCTGTCCCTTATGAGATAAATTAGTCATTTTCAAGGCCAAAGACATTTTGTTTATTTTTGCTTTTGTCGTTTCTGTTTAATGTTGAATGGTTATATTGGGTCCTGCCATATCAAGGTACCCAAATGTTTGAGTGGTTTCAGTTGTGATGGAAGCATTGATTTAGATCTCCTAGTATGTTCGTTTTTTTCTGTATTGCTAGATTTTTATACCATCCCAAGCAACATGTATGGCTTGTTTTTGTACTAAAGAATAACAGCCATGCAGTTTTGCCTACTTTCAGTTTGGGCAAGATATTTTTCAAGAATTTTAACTGCAGCAGGAGAGGAATGTGCGCTATAAATAACCATGTTAAATATGCATTACATCATTGGAAGGGTGAGAAGGATAGTGAGAAGTCCGTTAATGTAGTAAATAGGATAATGGAGATGGCTGACCCGTGAAATGCACTTTGATTAGTCTGGTTTGGTCTGAGATGGAGGAAACTAACTTAGCCATGAAGTTTGTTTGTTTTTAAACCAGCCTACTACTATGTCACTAGAACTATGGCTGAGAGAGCTTTGAGTAGTAGATCAAGATCAGCCTGAGCCGTGCCTGCAAATGGTCCGTTGAGATTAGTGCACTAACCTAGTAAACAAATATAAATTAATTAAAATAAATAAATGAACAAGATCAATTGATTTGGTGAGATAATCAAATACAGCATCAGCCAAGTACATTTTATCCATATTTATTAAAATGTCATTGTATAGTGTCCATATGGAGTTTATAGTGCTTCTCTCATTCCATACATTTTGTTGATGTTTGGAAGGGAGATAGTATTGTTGGATAGGTGAGAAATTGGATAGTTTCTCTTAACATTTTTTCCTGAGGATGGAAGAATTGATATTTGGCAGACATACGAGTAACAGTTTAAATTTTGCAAAAGGTTTTACTGTTGCAGACTTCCAGATGGAGGATATAATATTTTGTGTAATGGCTGAGTTGAAATGTGATAAGGTTGGTGGGGTCTGTAAGATGTTCTTCACGATTAGAAGAAACAGGGCTGTAAATGGTCATTTTTAGGGCAAGTACTTTATTTGGTTTAAGAGGTCTTCATCTTCTCTCTTAAATGGTTAAATGTATTATGGAGCAGGTGTTTTTGTCAGAGTAGGAAATGGGGCAAAAATGGAGTTTGCTGAAGGGTGACTTTAATAGTAAGAGATGGTGACAGAGCATTTCATTTAAGTCAGACTGTAACAATATTTCCTTGTTGCCATAATTGTTTTGGGTTTGAAAAAAAAAATGTTTGCTTGGCATATGATGACCAAGGCTTTGTAATTTTAGAATTTTTGGGCTAGGTTATATAGTCATGAAGCTGTGATCACCAGAGGGTAATTTAACTTGTACTGGTCACATAGAGGGATAAAGCCCTAACTTCTCTCCAGGCAGTAAGAGTTTGATTAGCATCTTGGGTGCTTGACACTACAAGGAGGGAAGAATGGGCAATGGCATTCTTGGACGACATAGGGGAAGAGTATGGTTATCCCCAGATTTCTCAACTGCTGCACCAAAATTGGTGGCTTGATGTGGGCTATGGCTGCCCTAGCCAGTGATGGTAGCCTATGCCACCACTTGGGTGCACATACATGTGGTAGAGGGACATAGGTGGTTCCTGTGGTGAAGCATGTGCTCATGTCACCACCAGTAGGTGGAAGTTAAGAGTGTAGAAACACTTAGGTTTGGATCATGTACAACCAGCAGCTCCTGCTGGCACCAGTCTCATCCTTCTCTTTCTGGAAGAGTATGTATCCATTGAATGTTGCTTCTTTTTAGCACTAGTTCACCTTACAGCACCTTAGGTGTGCCACTGAAGCCAGGTTGCTTACATTTTAGACTGACATCCAGCTACTTGATGGTTAGTCCAGAATTTGCATCCTGGTCACATCAGCTTGATTGTTTCACTGGCCTAGTACATTTCTTTGTACAGTCAGCTCATATCTGTCCCATGTTACAAATAGCTGCAGTTTGTTCATTTGTAGTACTCTTGCCATCCATAGTAGCCGAGATTAATAAATGTTGAGGTAGAGTTGCCAAACATTTCCAGCACCCACCAAAAAACAGCTTCTCTGTGCTGCCACAGTGATAGTAGAATTCAGGATATATATACTAGTTTCTCACTTTTCTGGGCCTCTAGCCCCTTCTTAGTTGGTAGTATCACAGGTCTTTAGTGTACTCTCAACTGGAATTATGAGAGGAGTATTCCATCATTTCTGTTAAATGTATTACTTTTGTCAGGTATGTATGTAGTGTTTTTTTTTTTTTTTTTGCTTTTTGCTTCCCATGGGCTTGCAGGACTCATCACACCTTGCCTTTACCTATTCAGCTCATGAAAGCCAGGCATTATCAGGCTAGGCACAAGCCCTACAGCCTTATAATTCCTGCCTGGGATTTCCAATTGGCTGTGCATTCCCCACATAGGAGCATGTGGCAAGTTGTAGGGAGTGGGCCAGATTATTCTGTGGCCTACTCTCTCTCTCCCCTGAGAACACCCCTCTCTGCACCTGTTCTGAACTTTGTTGTCTCTGAAGTGTGCCTGTGCATGCTGCATCTCCTTCAGCGCATGAGTGCAAATGCAGGCAGAAAACATCGACTTTGTAGGTTCAGTCTTCACTGGATGTAACACCTGTTGTTGCTAGGTGTCACCTATGTGTTGAGCCAGAAATGCCACCCTTTCCACCCACGGTGGATGAACCAGGAGTAACCACTTACTCCTATCCTCCTAGGCCAGCTCTTGGAGGTACCAAGCCACTAATCGAACTTAAGTAATGTGCTGTAGTCATGGCTTTATTGCTCACCACCATGGAACTGTTTTTGTTCAGTTTGTTTTTGAGACTTGACATTTTTTGCTAGCTACACAGTATACAGACTCTTAACTGCTGTTAGGTCCTTAACTGATTGCAGTTCTGTGTCTGTGATGTTAATAGCTTTAAAAAGTTTAATTTATATGGCTTTTGTTTCTACAGTTTTTAGAGCATTCCAGGGCAGTCTGATTTAATTTTACCCTGCAGCAAGCCATAGTGGCCTTGCATTGCAAACGCTATCCTCCTGCACATTCAGCAGAAGTTCACACTCACAACCAGCCTTAGGCATAGGCAAACTAGACGACCACCTAGGGCGCCGTACAGGCTGGCCTCGTAAAGGGTGCTCTTTTATTTATGTATTTTAATTTATTTATTTTTCTTAATCCATAAGATAAAGTTTGCGCTCCTCTCGGCGCCTTGTCTGTAAGTCCGCCCCAACTGTACAGTTGCATTTGTGCCCTCCTCCCACATCTGTAGTCCTGTCCATTGCCGGAACCATAGGGTGAGGGGGGTAGCGAGGGCTTTTACAGCTGCAGGTTGGCCAACAATTAAAAAAAGAAAAGCCTTCAGTGCAAGCGTTTTCTCCTTTGAGGATCATGTGTGTGACAGGCTCGCACGCCAACACGGGTGTAAATACAGTCCACACACGTACACAAAATATGAAGTTGGCAGTTTTGTAAAGACCAAATTTGTCTGGGTGCATGTGGCTGTTCAGTTGAGAAAGGTTAGTGTGTGTGTGTCATTACTGAATCCCCTCTGAGAAAGATGGTTACGTGCTTAGTTGGCTTATCGGGTAAACAAAAATAAAATTAACAGAATTTGCAACTCGATAAGGCAAGGCAGTTTCCTACTGGTTGATGATCTCAAATATGTATGCAGAGGTTGTGGCCTCAGAGGCTTTCATACTGAAATCTGTTCAGTAGACAAGCTCTCACATGAACTCCTTCCCCATTAGAACAAACTCTTAAATCAGTGCCACACACTACTCGCCTGTATCATTGTGCTAAATGTTTCTCTCAACACCCCTGCTGACGTACAGGTACCTCTAATTAAAATATTAATAGAGTTGCACATCATAAGATGTGAATCTCTATTAAATAGTAGTCTGCAAACAGTACTGGCTTATGAAATGACAAAGTGAACTTCAGCTTTTCGTTTAACAGCAAGACTTGGGAATTGCATGAAAGGGTCATGGACCTTGTGCTTTAATTAGGTTCTCATCATAAAACTCTTTGAGAAAGTAATTTTAGGGCTTTCAGTAGAAGATGTAATGGCAAAAAAGAGAACTTATATGGAATACATGCTTACAAATATAAACAATTTGCCATCTAGCTTTTCACAAGGTAGGTCTAGTCAACAGCGACAGTAAGGAGCAATAGCTTTCAACCTTCCATCTCCAAAATGAGGAACACTAGCCCTCATAATGTAAAACAAATGGGAAAAATGTGGAACACATACTAATGGCTTACTAACATCTTCAACTAGGAAGGTCGTAGGATGGTTAAAATATGCTGGTTTTATTTATAAGGAAGATATTTTAATGAATTAATATGATTCATTTCTATTTACCATGGATTTCACTTAAAAAAAATTCCTAACACTGAATGTGTGACAGACTCTCAGTGTGGAATTTTGAGGAACTTCGAGGAACATGAACTTTTTAAGACCCCAAATGAGAGACGTTCCTCGTAATGAGGTACAGTTGAGAGGTATGGTAAGGAGAAAGAGCTACTGTTTCATCCCTTATCAACATGCTCCAACCACAACATAATCTCATGCGTAGACAGAAGAGCTATATTAAACTACTATTAAACTGTTGCTATATAGCAGCTCTAATGCACTGGGGTGTATGAGGACAGTTTCATTACAAATATGACTCCCTCAGCCACAGACGCAAACAAAGAGGAACACACCCACAAGTGATATTTTATTGTTTTTTCTATGGCAGATCTTGCCAACTAAGACATTGGAAAAGCTATCCTCCTATGTAACTGTCTATCTCAGGTCTTATCAACAGAACTGCTAATGTACATATCTCCATATGCATAATATAAGTCTGAACATGGTTCTCTTTTAATAGTCACATTCCTAAGTAATAACCCACCCCTGCCAACACACACACACACACACTTAGATTGTCTATTTCCACTCCAAGAAGCTTTGTATGGATTGTTGTGGAGATGACACCACTAACTTCAGCTTTGTTAGCTTCCAAAACTACGAGTTTTTGTCACATCACTCAAAATTTAGCATCATTGCTTAAGAAAGTAACAGCCTTGCTTCTGGGGACCACAGACTAAAAAGTTGTAGGTTCAAGTGCTCCATGAGTTCCGTTGTTTGTGTGTGTGTGTGTGTATATGTATGTATGTGTATATATATATATATATATATATATATATATATATCCTCATATAGTCTGATGGCTGTAAGCCATGAGTGCTTTCTTCTGTGCTAAATCATAAATGACATTACCTACGAAATGGGAAGCCCCTGGAAAATAATAGCAGAAAAAAATTAATGGTGGTTTTGTTTATAAATCTAATACTATCAACCTAGTAATTAAATTTGCCATTGAAAGAAGAGCCAAAGTTGATGTTTCAGTAGTCCTTACTCATTAATCCCCACATGGCAATTTGGATTTGACTGTTTGGCATTTATTTACTACAGTGTCCATTCAATTAACTGTAATTGGCTATTCTTTTTTTTTTAATAAGCTTGGGATTATAAAGATGTTCATTAGGAGTACTGAGTATACTGCATTTAGGTTCATAGGTTGATACTAGGCTATATGCCCTAGGGCATTTATCAGCCTAGCCACAGTGTATTTGGCTTTTGCCACCCATTAAAAAATGGGTTTTACTGTGCCCTGTTTTGGTTACTTTATTGAGTCTCTAGTAGTGACACAGAAGTGATCCCCGGAGTGAACTTACGATCTCCCATCCACTCGTCAAGATTTCTCTTGAAGAGAGTCAGCGAGGAGCTCTGCCTGATATGGACTGGAATTCTATTCCAGAGTACTGGGAGCCTCTGGGTCAAGAATCTGCCTCTCCAGCATGTCCTATTAATTTCTGTGTTGAGATTCAAATCCCTTGAGCGCGTAGCTCTAGTACATTTGGATTTTTTGAGGTGGAGCATGTCCATTAATTCTGGGTTGGACGTGGCTTTATAAGTCAGGCACAGATTGCCTCTAAGTAGGCGGTATGCATCTGAGTAGAGCTGGAGTTTCTTTAACCTGGCAGCATAGGTCATCTGTTTGAGACCCTTGATCCTCTTGGTGAGGTACTTTTGTGGTCTCTGCAGTTGCTGCAGGTGGCGGGTAAGGTACATCCCAAACGGGGCATTGTATTCAATTATGGGCCTGATGAGGGATGAGTAAAGGGGCACAATGACCTCCTTGGATCTAGATGTGAACCCTTTCATGATGAGGTGGGCTATATAGAAGGTCTTTCTAACCACTTTGGCAACGTGGTTGTCAAAGGAGAGATTACTATCAACTTACGTTCCCAGGTCCCTAATTATTTCCTCCGTACTTAATGGATTACCACCTATATGGTAGTTTGTGGGCACTTTGTTTTTTCCAAAGGGTATGACTATACACTTCTTGGCGTTTAGTTTCAGACCATGGCTTTGGCACCAGTTGTCTGTCTCTGTGAGACCCTTTTGGAGGATGCCTGTGTCAGCTGAAGAGTCTATTATGGCACCCAGCTTGCAGTTGTCTGCAAACTTGGTCAGCCATAGTCCTCCCGTGTTGGCCTGTACCTCTGAAAAATATATACCGAACAAGAGCGGTCCCAGGACTGAGCCTTGTGGGACGCCACTTGTAACAGGATTAGAGTCTGACATAGCTCCCGCAATTCTGACCATGTGGGTTCTGTCCTTGAGCCAGTTTGCAACCCATCTTATGACATAGGGGTTGATATTTAGACTGGAGAGCTTATCTATGTTGCCAGAGTGGGGTATGGTGTCAAAGGCTTTTTCAAGGTCCAGGTAGGCAGTGTGGACTACCTGCCCTTCATCTATAGCCTTGGTGACTGTTTTGAAGAAGTCTACCAGGTTCAAGAGGCAGGATCTGACTTTAACAAAGCCAAATTGTGTAGGATCTAGCGTCTGTAATTCCCTAATGTCTTTGTTTACGAGTCCCATGATGATCCGCTCCATGGCCTTGCAGAGTTAGCTAGTCAGGCTTATGGGGCGATAGTTCCCAGGGTCCATTGAGGCTCCATCTTTGTGGAGTGGGCCCACTGTTGCTGTACGCCATTCCTTGGGTACATAACATGTAGAAAGGCTGAGATTGAACAGTAGCCTAATATGAGGTTTTAGCTCCTCTTGGAGCTCCTGTAGGATGCAGCCCGGGACACCGTCCGGTCCCATTGATGCTGTGTTTTTTTGCTTTGGAGAGGGCATCTCCTACCTGAGCATCTGTGATGACAGGGAGACGACTCTCTGCTGGGATAGATAATTGCTTCTTGGGGGGGAGAAATTTGCACTGAACCTGTCTGCCAGGATGTTGGCAGTGTCTGTGGGTTCAGTGTATTTTTTGTCATTTTGCAAAAGTATTGCATTGAGAGAGCTTAGCCTCCAATTTGGCTATATGGTTGCATCTCTCACATATATTAGTATTTGTTGGGAGGAGGAGAGGAGGAGAAGGTTGTCCGTGTACATGAGGCAGTTGTAACATTGCCTCAGGATTCCCAGATTCACCAGCTGGACTGGAGAGGAAACTGGCAACTGACCTTTGGACGTGCCGGTATAGTATAAATAACTCCTTTAAGGCTGACAAAAAGGACCAATAGGGAAACAAGTATTCCTAGGGAGTATATGAGGATGTAGTGCTATTAGTTTATTAGTGCTAACTTATATAATTGCTTGTAAGAGCAGTGCTAGGTTATAGGTTTAGAATAAGGTCTTTACTTGAGAGAATAAATCAGATCTAAGGGAAAAAGTGAAGAGCAGACTTTGTGGAGCCGAGAATGGTTTAAGCCTGGTTAAGTGGCGCTGCCCGATGCTGCTCTATGTACAAAATCGCGCAAAGCAGCGCCAAAGCGGGTTTTTATACAGGGAACTTTAAAGAGCTAGGAATTGGCCCAAAATGGCCAATAAACTACAAGATTCTTGTGCTGAGGTCACTCCTCCAGGGACAGATAGGCTGCTCAAAGCTCCCCACTTCCACTGGTGAATAAAGAAGCTTCCTTCTATCCAAGTAAGGAAATGGGCAATACAGGAACTATTCAAAAGTCCAGAATACGGCAATGCCTGTATAAGGGACTATTCTAGGTCAGGAAAGGCGGGAAACAAGGATATATTTTTTGTTTTTTTCTTTTTTTTTCAGAAAAACAGCAGGAAAAGTACAGTAAATTCTAAACACAGGCTAGCACACTTGAGTGGGCAGCCTCAACAGTTAAATTCAAACAAACAAACTTTTACAAGTGCAGGTATGAGAAAACACAAAAAACAGGCTTGAAACAAGTAAATCAGCAGTTTAAACTCTCCTTTCGGTGAGGAAAGACAGTCGCACAGGTAGTAACAGTAAATTATACTTCAATCTTGAAAGCAGTCACTCTTTGTTTCTCTGCTGCTAGCACCACTCTGCAGGACCACTGAATCCATCTTTTCATGGCTGCCTAGAGAATAATGTCACTGTTCAACTACTGTGCAAATAATTTTTATTTATATTTATTATTTATTTACAGGAAATTCTGACTGGGCTAAAAGGCCCATTTTCAGCGGAGGCCCAGGGAGAAAAGCTCCACAAATAACTCAAGATAAAGTTATAAAATTCAGTGATACATTTAACAGTATTTAAAAAGGATGATAATTGTTACTTGCAAAAGTTAAGACAAAAATTCCATGGTTGATTCAGGTGATGTTACAGGAAATAAATATATTGAACAATGATTTAAGTAAAAGTAGATAACTGTTTTATACATAGGCAACATAGAATACTGTTTCATACATAGATAAGACAAGAAAACAAAAGTATGCATCAATAAGAAGTACAAGCATAAGAATGTGAAGGTTTGAGCAATATAGTTTTAGGGAATTAGTAGTAAGTTAGTAGTAGGAAGTGGTAATGTATACCAGAGTATAGTATATAGTGGAGAGTAACTTTGTAAGGAAGTTGAGACAGGAGAGGGGAGAGTGGGCTTATGTGGTGGATAGTAGACTTTGTAGGCAACAAGATTAGCCTAGTTTACAGCAGGAACAGAGCCAGGTGTTTAGGTGTTCCCCTGTGCAGTAGTTTGAATTTGACAGAGTTGATAGTGTTAAGCATGTTTTGTGGAATTGTATTCCAGGTGTTAGCTACAGTGCTGGAGTATAAGGAACCTGTAGCTATTATTGGACTTGGTGGTTTTTAAAAGTAATCTGTTGGAGGATCTGAGAGGCCTACTGCTGCAGTAGGGCTGAAGTGACTTATTACTCTCAGGGCAGTTGCCAGGGTGGTATAGGGTAGAATGGGTTAGTGTAAGGGGGTTGAGGGGTAGGAGATTTGGCAGTTCAACCCAGTTTAGTTGGCAGAGTGATGTGATCTTGATGGCTGGTTGGATGCAGACCTGTCTACTTTATTTTAACAGGATTCAAATGTATTTAAGTCACATTTTCTTAAGTTTGTGAGTGTGGGTTAGGCATATAGTCGTGTTGATAGTGTGTTTGAGAGATGACATGCCTGTTAGAATCAGTTAGGAAGGGCTTTATTCTGTAGAGAGAACCTAGCTTTAAGTGAACTTTTTTAATGATTAAAGAAAGGTGTTTGTCAAATTTGAGATCTTTGTCAGTAGTGACACTGAGTGGGTGGCCATGGTGGTGCAGCGGTTAGCATTGCCACCTCACAGCAAGAGGTTTTCCGGTTCAATTCTTGGCCAGGGTGCCTTCTGTGCAGAGTCTACATGTCCCCCCCTGCGGTCGCGTGGGTTTCCTCCGGGTGCTCCAGTTTCCTCCCACATCCCAAAGACATGCTGTAGGTGGATTGGACACTGTAAACTGGCCATAGGTGTGTGTGTGCACAAGCATGTGCCTTCAGTGGAAAGTTGGGTGCCGGGCTGGTAACTCGACACCGTAAAGCTTCACTTCCATTTGTTCTGTGGACCATTGTTCTGCTGTGGTGACCCCTTACTGGGAAAAGCTGAAAGAAGTAGTAGTCAGTAGTGACAATGAGTAGCTTATTATGATTTACTGGTTTTATGATGGCTTTGTTTGAGGAGTAGATGGTGAAATGAGGAGGATGCCTTATTTTTTTGTTGCTAGAGAAGAGCTTAAGTTTAACTTTTTTGAGTTCAGAATATGTTGGGAATTAGATATTTTTCTATGTCCATTAAAGAGTGTTGTGTTTTTTGTAGGAGTTCTACTGTTATGCAATATTACATAAAAGGGCGGCCACGGTAGTGCAGTGGTTAGCATTGTTGCCTCACAGCAAGAGGTTCTCTGGTTTGATCCTCAGCTGGGGTGCCTTCTGTGCGGAGTCTGCATGTCCTCCCTGTGGTCGCGTGGGTTTTCTACGGGTGCTCCGGTTTCCTCCCACATCCCAAAGACATGCAGTAGGTGGAGTGGACACTCTAAATTGGTCCTAGGTGTGAGTGCTTGTGTGTGTGTGCCTTCTGTGGAAGGTTGGGCGCCGGGCTGGAAACTCAACACTGCAAAACTTTACTGCCAATCATGAGCGGACAGGTGATCCGCTGTGGCAACCCCTAACCGGGAAAAGCCGGAAGAAGAAGGAAGGGAGGGAGCTGAGCATATGAGGGTAGAATCATCAGTATATTGAACTATGGTTGTTTGAGATTGCATCTCACCTCTCAAATCTCCATAATTTTCAGAGGCATCCCTGCTTTGACTCAAA
The DNA here is from genome assembly GCF_019279795.1 of Protopterus annectens. Lineage (NCBI taxonomy): Eukaryota > Metazoa > Chordata > Ceratodontiformes > Protopteridae > Protopterus > Protopterus annectens. The sequence goes on from NC_056727.1 coordinate 953,981,417, forward strand.
TTTTAATTCTGTACCTCTTAACCCCTCCTAAACCTAGTGACCTTTGGAGAAAAGGTGGTAAATTCCCCTTAATAAATTGTGACAATTATGGACTTCCTTTAATTGGGAAAATGTATATTAATTCACATTCTCCTGTTTTGTCATTACTATTTTTTTTCTGGATTTAGCCATTATTTTGTTAAGATTTGTTTCCGATTCATTGAGAGTTACAGATGGACTGTTTAGCATATTTACTTTGTTAAAAAGTAACACAAACATTATACTGTGCTGATCGGCAACTAGTTTTCTACAAGGTTGTTCCTCTGATGCTGTAATATTGATTCTGTAACTGCATATTTTGTACCTCCCTAAAAAAATAACCCTTTCCTTTGCATGGTATTGTGTCCCCATGGCTTAAGCTACTGTACACAGGGAGGAGAGAGGTTACTATTCTACTTTCACTGAGTGTAAGGCTCGCTCACCTACCACAAAGTAAATTAAATTGTTTGGATTAACTTAATCAACCCTTTGAAACAAGGCAAATGGGCTTCTATTTTCTGAGGGCAAGACTTTTATTGTAAAATATGTGTGAAGGAGAAACAGATAAAGCAGGTTTATTAAAGGAAGATTCCACCTTCACTTGCAGTTTAACTAAATTACAAGGTATCTTTTCTTCTTATGCATTTAAATAATTGAATGAAAGAACTGTAGTGGCTTTTTTGGGGAGTGACTTACCTGTGGGTGTGCCTCAAATAGGGGTGTTTCATGAGTATGGTGTGGGTGGGGATTAAGGGGCGCCAGAGCACTACTTCGCCTAGGGCGCCATTTCAGCTAAGGCCGGCATTTCAGCTAAGGCTGGCCCTGTTCACACTTAATCAGACTTCATGGATTTCTGAATTTACAAGATGCCACTGACTTGAATGCCATGTATGTGACAGATATTTCAAGGCTGATTTTGCAGAAACAAGTATTTGGAAAGAAACAGATATTCAGTACAGTGTAAGCTGTTGAATGTATTGCTGTGCTCCAGACTTACCAGGTGGCCTGTCTTGCACGCAGTTACAAGTATCACATTTAGTGAAATGAATGCTTTCAACTACTTATTGGTGTAGAGCCAATGAGGCACAACATGGCGATGTCATCTATAATGCTGATGTGTGGCATGCAGGTTAATAGGAAGAACTGATTGTATTGCATTGACTTTATTCCTGAGCCTCTCAGCTTGCTGTCAGACTGTGTGTGTCAGAAACGGTGTTAAATTTTTCTTACAGGCCAGTTGCACATTAAAGAGGGCTTATCCATTTGCAGGCATGTTGTGTACATATCCATACAGTCAATCACATGCCTTCCTAAGCTGCACATTTCCCCAGTTTCTGTAGATAAAAGTTGAAATCACAACAGACTTTGCTTAGTTTGTTTTGAGACTTGACATTTTGGGGAAGAGGGGGTATGTGGGTGGTAAGAGAAACATTGCTTGGAATATCAGTCTGTTTGAAAGAGAATTGCTAGCTTTTGAATTGAAATGTTTAGAATAGTTACCAGTTCTTAATACATTTGTTTGATCTTTGTTTATTCTCCCTTTCTTGTACTTAATCAGCAAAAGAATTATAGTATCTGTATTGCAAATCTTTATACAGTTTTCTCTTCTTGTTTGGACTTGAATATTCATTTAGTTAGTTTAATTTGCTATCGTGTTCTGTTTTCCGAATTTGTATTATTACTCACATAGGATCATAGGAAGTTACTAGGCTATTGGCCCTGAGGCTCTTATAAGCCTAGCCAAGAGTCTAGCCCATGTATAGACAAATCAGCACCCGATGCCCCTGTCCAGCAGGGACACAGGTGGAATCCCAGGGTTGTAGTTTCTATTTCCCATCCAGTTATCCAAGTTGCGCTTAAAAAGGGATAAGGAGGTACTCAGCTTGATGTGGAGAAGGAGTCTATTCCACAGATGGGGGAGCCTCTGGGACACCAACTCTGTCCCACCAAGTCCTATTGATGTCACAGACCAGGTTGAGGCCGCGTGTGTGGGTTACTCGAGTGGAGCTTGACTTGCGGATATGCGGCAGTCCCATCAAGGCGGGGTCCGAGATCACCTTATATGCCAGACAGAGGTCACCTCTGAGGAGTCTGTATGAAACAGAGTAAAGGGATATAGCTTTTAGCCTGTGTATGGAAGATTTTTGAGGTCCTGGATTCTCCTCATGAGGAACCTCTGTGGTCTCTCCAGCTGTTGCATGTGTTTTGCAAGATACATGCCGAATGGAACATTGTACTCAATAATGGGCATTATAAGGGAAGAATACATGAATGTTATGACCTCCTTGTCCCTGGATGAGATACCCTTACTTATGAGATAGGCCATGTAGAAAGCTTTCCGTACAATGGAAGCAACATGGTAAAAAATAAGTCACTCAGTCTCATTCAGCCACTGTTCTGCCCCGCAACAAAATATCCAGCCATGATGGGTCTCAAACGCAGGGCCTTGTGCACTAGAGTCAGAGCAACATACCACTATAAACCTCTCTATATGTAATACATGCTCACACACACATATAAATATATATATATATATATATATATATATATATATATATATATGTGTGTGTGTGTGTGTGAATTTTTTTAATTCAGACTAGCAATGTTGTTTTAATTGTACTGGGATTTGTAGCGAGGTGTACCTTGATGTGACAAAAGTGCAAAACATCTTTGAATTTTACCGAAATGTAGACATACAACTCTGAATGCAAATTTAATATGGTTTACCTTTATATTGTCGATCTCGATATGGGCGACACGACTTCCGCAGATGCTGAAATGCGAACGTGTCCGTCGAATTCCGAATATGCGAACGACAAAACCTCACCCCTTTTTGACCCATGGTAGCAATGGTGTGGAGGTGTGACGTGGCCGGAGATGTTGAATGTTTTTCGATGTTTAAAATTTTTTGCGGTTTCGGTTCGCGTAAACTGCGTCGATTAAGTGGTCGTTCGACAAAGTGTGATTGACGATATAAAGGTAAGCATTTTAACATATTTAATATTTCTCCAAGATGCTACAACCTCAGAATTAGGGGTATGTAAACAGAGAAGGTGTCAGGGGATGTGTGAAAAAAAAACATTTTAATCTGTTTAAGATTTCATGGAATTTAATGTATTGTATTTGGAATTTTATATTTGATTATGATCTTAATGATGTTTTCTGTAATCTAGTTTTCTACCCAAAACCCTAAAGTGTATAACCCTGCCCACCTCTTCATTAAAGATCTCCATTTGTAAGAGATGAATATTAATGTCTTGTACTCCTGTAGTCCTTGCTCTTCTTCCTAGCTACCCCTTAACCATTTTTATTTAGTACTAATTTTTATATCTTTTTTTATTTGCATCTGTAACTCTATAACCTTGCTTTCTTCATTTATGTCTTTGGGCTTTAACACAATATATTGTTAATAACTGCAAATTAGTGATGACCTTGTGGATTTTTAATAAGATACAAGAGATCTTTGAAATATTGTGTGTCTTCATGATGTTATTTCAGTTCCATATTAATGCATGCAGCCTGACAGCACAGGGTTTTTACATTTCTTGTGTCAGGATGGTTGTCATGCAGAGGGTTCTGTGAAAGTCATACTCCCTAAAATCCATTTTAATGTGGTACAGAGCTTTTGCTGTCCTGCAGTAGACTACAGTCCTGTCATGGTCTGCCTAGAGAGCTGCTTCTGGAGTTTTTATTGGAAATGGTTTGATGTTATTTTGTATGGAATTTAACTGAGTATATCTTAAGCTGTTATATGGATTCTGCATTAGAAATCAGTTAACAATGTCTGACTATACGATGCCAAGTACTGTAAGAACCTGTGTCATATCTGTGGCTGCTCAGCTGCCTTGCACTCTTATCTTCCTTTTCATGGGTACTGGGTTGACTGAGTGGCAAATTATGAGCAGAAGAGAACAACAAACTCCTTAATTAAAAATAAATATATATATATATATATATATTTTTTTAACTCTGCTTACATCTGTAGTTATAAAATTTAATCTGGGTGTAATTCTTTTAAGGTTGTTGAAACCATTCTGAGTTTGGTAGCATGGCATAAATTTTGAAACTGTTGTATATTGCAGTAAACCACTTCCGCTTTGTGCACAAGGATTGCAGTGCTACTTTGGCAGCTTCTAGAAGGAAATGTAGTCAGGTTAGGGTTTATTGTATTTATTTATTGAATTTTGTCAGGTAGATCCCTTTCTGCATGTTCTTGTATGCACTGGAGGCGCGAGTATTATTTATAGTAGCCAGTAACGGTACATGGATTACTCTGATGTTAGAAACCTGTATGTTTTTGTTGACAGTTGACAATTAACCACCTGAACTACCACTAGAACAGGTAAGTGGGATGGTGATTTAATGTCTCCTCAGAATAATAGCTAAGGTATCCTCCATCCCATGCTACACTCAGTGTTGAAATATGAATCCAGAATCAGGTTTGGGGACAGAATCCAAGTGTCATTTGTGAATTCCTTTATTTCTTTATGTGGTACTTTTGGACTGAACTTCAGTAAAACAGTTGCAAAACTTGACACCTGCCCGTTTGAAAAGCTTTTATAAAAATACAGTTGCATGCAGTGGACCATATACTGTTTAAAAATGTACAGCCATAAACTTGGCATCGGTTGGAATTAATCATGTCAGGGTTGCTGAGGTAAACTTCTCAAGCCTAACTGTTCAGGCTTGCATGGTTGCTATGACAACCACTATTAACAACCTGTTACAGATTAATGCCTAAACTGTATTCTCTGTTAAATAATTCTGCATATTACTTCTATTTTGACCCCTGGATTTTTCCGAAATTAACTGGCTGCCTAAAGAATTATTTGAAGCATAAAATAAATGCATTCAAAATGTAGATGCCCAGAAAAAACGCTTAATTTAGAAAATGTATTGTTTGCAGTCTATGATGGATGCATTTAACCACACTTGACTATCTTTCTCATACCTGTTTTCACTTTTTTCCCCATGACACCTCCCAGTTTTACAAATAGTATAATGTACTGATACTTGAAGCAGGTGACTATGTTGCTTACTGTGCGTGTCCTATCCACTTTAGTTTGAGTTAAAGGAAGGGGGACATTTGCTTTGCTTCAGAATTCATATGTGGTTATCTTTACCTCTCCATGGAAACAGAAGCTTGTAACTAAATACACAGTGGGAAGAAGAAGAAGGGCGCTGTTATAATGAGGATGTGGATATCAGCTGTACTTTATTTTGTACAGTTGAGAATGTTTTAATATATGAATCAAATATATATATGTCCAAGAAGAGTAACCTACATGATTATGAAAACTTGAAACCTTTCTGTGATTGCAGAGCCTTGTCTAAATGGAAGCAAAAAAAGAAACGGTATAAATGACAGATTTATGTACTCTCAAAGAAGAGGGATAGAGGCCTATATGTGTAGAGACATTGTTAAAGTTGTACAGCAAGTGAGAAGAGTTGGTGTTTTAGGGTAAGTCTATGCCTTTATAGGTAAAATGCTGGGGAAAGACATATCACAGCCACCCCCCCCCCCAACACACACAATCTGTAATGCCTATACCTAAAACTGAAGTTACAGTATTTTTCCACTTTAAGGTCAGTCTTGCAGGAATTGTATCTCTGGGATACTCCTAATATTTGATGGTGGTGGGGAGCTGGCATGGCAATGCTGGAAGTCCATCCATCTGTCCACATCCCCTTTTTTCCATTTTTGCACATGGGGTTGGGGTGTCACTTCAATAGTGAGTATCATCTATAACCAATGTTCACACCACTGGTTAGCTAGCACTGTCATGGTAGTTTTTCTGCACCACACACTCATAGGCATGCTCACACCTATGGCCAATTTAATGCGTCCACTCTGCCTTCTGCATGTCTTTGGAATGTGGGAAGAAACTGGAGCACCTGGAGGAAACCTATGCAAATACTGGGAAGGACATACAGACATAGATGGCAATCCAGCTGAGAATCCAACCAGGGAATCTCTTGCTGTGAGATGACATCGCTATCCTCTGTGACACCTGCAATGCTGGAAATTATTACCATTAATTTTTCGATAAATATGGCAAGTGGGTGATGATAATGATGTTGAAATGCTTTTACTGCTTCTTGTAGGAATGCAAGTTTGTAGTTAAATGACTATGTTGATTTTTACTTTCAAAGAGCAGTATAATGTGAGTGAATGCCTTTCTAATCAGAAAACAGCCTTTCTTTCACACACACACCTCTACTTATAATCAGTTGCCAAGCTTTAATAAACAGAACGAATGTATATATATATATTTATTTATAATATGTAAAGTATACCACCCGCAGCTATTTTAATAACTTTTCCGGCCAGAAGTACGTGCTTTGAAAGAGTTAACTAGCGCCTGTGAAGGAGCCATAGCCATGTGGGGTTGTAATGCTAAACCAGTGAGCGGGGTCAGGCTGTATGAAGGCGCAGTCTCTCTGTTCTGGCTGGAGCGTTCACAGAACGGATCGCCACATAACGGCTGTCGAGAGAGAACACCAAGACGGGCGTTTCTTTGTTAGACCGCGTTCACGACGTCAATGCCTGAAAACCTGCTGCCACCAAGTCCTACCGAGGAATACCAAAGCGGGGATGCTGTCTGTTTTTATATAGTTGACTACATTAGTCGTTTCAGTTTGGAACTTTCGGATTAATATGCAATACATTTTGCCTTTTGTGTGGGGATTTTGAAAGGAAGTTTAAGACCGTGTCATGCGTAGCGGCTGTTGGAGATAAGGAATAAAGAAACCCCACTCCCTGGTTGATGGCGATGGAACAGAATACTTCAGCATCGTAATTTGGGATGTTTTAAATAAAGTATTTTCATTTTTATACATTTTCTGTTGGATTTTTAGACTGTAATTAGTTTTAAAAGAAACGGTATCTTCTCGTGACTGAAAATGGCAGTTTAACATCTCGTTCTCTGGACCAAAAGTATCACACCAGTGCAACCTGGAACTGTTAACTGGAAGTAAAGTACCCAAATCACACGTCTGTTTCGAAAGTCTTGAATGGAGAAATGCAAGAAAACAAATTGTTTTTATGTGCCTTCTTTTCCGGTTGCCATTTGTTTCGATTGCAGGTGATACATGTACTTTTTATACATGTATTTGAAATATTGTACGTGCTTGAAATATTGGGTGTGATATAAATATTATATAAACTGCTAATTACCTACTCGAAGTTTTTAATGATGATGATGGGTCGCTTTTTGTTTTTACCACAGTGCAGCCATCACTATCCAGCTTGTATAATTTCTTCATCCTGAAGGACAAGTATTCAGTTTTGTGACAGAAGTTTGTGCCTGCAACTGCTTGGAGCATTTTTTCTCAGTGCTAGCAGAGGTTCTTTTACTGTCATCATGAAGAATTTTCACAATGTGATTAGCCATCTAAGTGCTATAGACCACCGGTCGGGGGTCTTCTTCCAAGTCGGTTCTGAATGTTGTACTCAGTTCTCCAAAAGTAAAATATAGGAAGGCTTTAGAAACTTCACTTTACTGGTGTTTGTGGGGACTCTGTATTTGCTGGAATAGATCATCTGGTGGATTTTGGACAGCAGTTGCGAGAAGACTCACAGATCCCTTTTGTTTCAAGTTAAGTTTGTCTTGAAAGCCATGACAGCTGCAGACAACACTATGGGAAAGGCAGGCATAAAATAGGCTGATTGCTTGTTATGCAGCCCACGAACTTAGTGCTTTGACCACCATTCTAAGCAGATGAGCAGAGGGTTACCGTCACCAAGTTGTTTTATTTGTTTACATTGAAATTTGAACTACCCAATGAAGAGCAGCAGTCTACTTTAGTTATTTTATTTTACAGTTTGGAAACTTTCTGTCTGGAAATTAAGGCTATTAAAGTCAGAAAACAGTCAAAGGGTTGCTCATGAAAAGTACACGAGTACTGATTGGCATTGGCAACAACTTGTGATTCAACAGTCATATTTTAGCACAATCACTTTTAGTTAATTGGCTGACAATCTGGGATATCATGAGATTAGCTGAAAGTAAAGAAATGGCTTTTTTTAAATATGAAACGCTTAGAAACTGCAGGTGATGCCTTCTTAACTAAATTTTCCCATTAATCAACATCTGGCTTTAAAAAGGATATTTTAATACGGAGTTGTAATCATTTATTTGTTCTAAAGGAAACAGTGCCATGATGTTTTTGAGAAAGGAAGCCAGAAAGCAGGCCTATCTTGAGGGACTTCCTGAGTTTAAAGTTGCAAGAAAATCTGCTAAATGGCAGAGTTCAAATCAAAACACGAAGGGTTTGAGTGACTGCTTAATTCAGGACAGCTGGCCGTTTCTGTGCTAGCCGGAAAATAAAATGAGGGTTCATATCAGGACTGGATGCACTATACAAAGTGTTTCTTTGAACCCATTCTTGTGATATTGCAGCACAAAACTGTTTACAGTCAACATCTTCAAGTTTTCTGGAATGTTGTTAACTTTGCAGCTTGCTTCTTTCAGATGTTTTTCCATGGATAAAGGCTAATGATGTGTAAAGCAGCATTTTAATGGCGTATAATAGGTAGTACAGTGTTGTGGATGGCAGCTGCTCTTCTGTCTGTTAAGATTGTCACTTTCCATTGACAGGTTATAGTTCTTTTTTTTAATTAGACAGTTAAGATGTTGAAATGATTCTATTTAGACTACAGTAAATTGAAAAGAACACTACACTATGAAAATGTACTGGTTTTGAGGCCACATTTAAACGAATTACAAAACGGATGTACACATTGTATTTTAATGTACAGCTGAGCTACTTCATTTGGCAAGTAGTTTGGAAGCAGTATTTGTTTTCTTACTGACTTTATACTGTGAAGCCATGGGAAAGCCACTCAGCCGACCTGACTGCTTGCGCCAAAATACTGTTTGCCTGGGTAAGGGAGAGGAGGATGATGGTTATATAGAGGACTGCTATGTCCCCCAGAGATCTATATATGATACTATGAGAATAAATGAGCAAATTGACCAAGGGACACTCAGCCAGCCTTCAAAAAGTACCATAGATAAGACTGGAGAAGGTAGCACTTTATCTAGCAATGGGACCCTTAATACTGCCAATGTGTTTGAGACCAGACCTCAGGAAAGCAAAAAGCTAGATGAAAGAGTAATATATGATGCACTAAAGCTGAGTAGTGATCATAAGGTTGCACCTGTACCAGCTAAAAGAAGGCCGCACACAGAACGAAAAGACAACTTAAACAGGAGGTCATGGAAGTCTTTTATACCACCAAACTTTCCAGAAGTTACTGAAAAGATGGATGTGTCATCATCTGATTCATCAGAAACTGCTGTGTCTGGTATGTCTTTGCAGGAGAAGAGACTTTCCTTCCAACTGCCAGGAGAACTTTGTTCCCCTTATCATGAAGAGTTTCCATCAGAAATGCTAACATTAGAACATGATGCAAAGCTGAATACTACTCCAGCCCCTCCAATGGTTCAAGTCCGGAGAGATCATTACTGTGACTGCAGAGGTGACTCTCTTATTGACCAGCAGTTTTATTGTGAATGCATTCTAGGCCCTGGCCAGGATGTGGAGACATTTGCTGATTTGGATTCATTGCAAGACCTTGGACATCCAAGTCTAACATGGCCAAGGGTAGTAAGGACTAACACAAGAGGCACTGTGGACAGTGTGCAGCATTTAGATCAGGAAATTATGCAACATGTTTCTGCTGTCACAGCCATCACTTTATCACCATGTGTCAGTGAAGAAATGCTTATGTTTGCCCCCAATCTTCTGATGACCCCAACCTTGAAAGAGAAAACTGAATCAGAACTAATATTTGAAGAAGATGAAAGAAGAATAATGATGGAACTTGAAGAGGAGAAGCTGCTGGCAGTGTGTGTAGAAGAGACATGGAAGGCTGTAGAAGATGGCTGCCATTTGGCAGGTAAATTACATTCAGCTAGAGAGGACATAGTGGAGGAACCGAGCCACAGCATGGAATGCACTAAGGGTGAACTTGAGGTTAAGACACCCAGAATGCTGTCAGAGTTAGCTAACATAAAAGACTGCCTTAACACAAAAGTGCACAAGACCTATTCAATGAGGCAACAGAAGGACAGTGAATTTGATGATCTCTTGGACAGTGAAACCCAGTATGGTACAGAAGATATAACAGCAGAGTTTGAAGAGCAGGATATCACTGTAGACTCTGAAAGTTGCATTTATTCCAGCCATCAGGATCAGTGCTCAGACACTGATTCTGTGCAAATGTTTCTTGAATTAGAAAAAATGTGCATGGATGAAGTCGAAGAGAATAAAGGTGCGCTTATGCACCAGAAACCCAAAACAATTGTGGAGGAGAATGAGCTCATTCTTAAGTGTGAAAGTAATTCGCCAAGTCTTGAACAGTATAGTGGTGTCGAGCCTACAGAAAGTTTTGGAGAGCAGGCTTTGCTCTTGGAGGTCAGCGCATCTGATTCTGCAATTGTGTCGGATCTTGAGGACTGTGATGTCACGCAAAGTGCTCAGTTTAATGTTTTGTCCAGTACAGAGGCTGAAACTGAAGTAGATTCTTCAGTCAGCATGGCTGCAGAGGAAGAGGAGGTTTTTGATGTTGCAATTACCAGTGATTGTAATGTGCAGGAGGAGAGTACTGCAAAAGATCAGCCTACTACATCACAGCTTTCAGAGACTGCTAACACACAGGAGATACTGGAGGATATTATAGCCATTTTAAGCGATTGTGGACCAGTGGATGATTGTGCCTTTAGAGAAGTGCTTGTCTGCACATCTCCATGTCACCACCTAGATACAGATAAAATTTCAGATTCTAAAGAACTTATCTCAATGCCAGAAGCTTCAGAACAAAACTCTGAAAATAATGTGCAGTATCCAGAACACTTTACTGCCAGTGAAGACTTACAGGTGGAAGATGGTGTTAATGAGGCATCTAGTCTTCCAGTCAGGTATAAAGAAATAGTTGCAAACACTGATGTAAAGGAGCTGGACTCCACTGTGATATTAACTTCATCGGGGGACACAGTGTCTGCAAACGAGAAGCAGGTTGACCCTGCTTCATCTGGTTTTCAGAAGGCAGAACTCTTAAAACTGTGTTCAGAGCTGGATTCTGAACATTTTATTTCAGCTTTGGAAAGACAGAACTGTACAGATGTGATAGTAACACCCCATGTGGTGGAATTTGATGCTAATGTAAGTACTGATTTTAATAAAACTTTACAAACTGCCTTAGAGCTGGACTTTGAGCAGAAAGATCATATTTCAGAAGTAAGTTATAGTCCTACTATGGTACATGTGGATATGGGACCAGAAGACCCTTTATCACAGCTATTATCCGTTCATGTAGAAGAATCTTCTGCAGAGCTAGGATGTGGTCCTCATATGGTACATCTCAGTAAAGAACCAGAGAAGCCTTTAACAGAGCCATTATATACTGATGCAGAGGATCAGTCGTCAGAGCAAGGATATACTTCTGCCGTACATGTAGAAGTGGAACCAGAAAAGCCTTTAATAGAGCCATTGCTTCCTTGTGCAGATCAATCTGCAGTGCTAGGTTGTAGTCCTGATATGCTGCATGTCACTAAAGAACCAGACGCGCCAGTAACAGAGCCATTGTGTACTAATGTAGATTGTCAGTCTTCAGAGCTAGGATGTGCTCCTCCTGTAGTACATGTAGAAGTACAACCAGAGAAGCCTTTAACAGAACCATTACTTCCTGGTGCATATCAGTCTTCAGTGCTAGGATGTGGTCCTGATATGGTACATGTCACTGAAGAACCAGACAAGCCTTTAACAGAGCCATTATCTACTAATGTGGAATATCAGTCTTCAGAGCTGGGATTTGCTGTGACTGTAGTACATGTAGATGAGGAACCAGAGAAGCCTTTAACAGACCCATTGTTTCCTGGTGCAGATCAATCTGTAGTGCTAGGATGTGGTCCTGATATGTTATATGCTGATACGGAACCAGAGAAACCTTCATTGGAGCCATTGTCTTTTTTTAATGTAGAAGATAAATCTTCAGAGCTAGGATATGTTCCTCCTGAAATGAAGCCTTTAACAGAGCTATTGTCTTCTAATGTAAAAGATAATTCCCTAGAGCTACGATATGTTCCTCCTGTAATTCATGGAGATGTGGAACCAGAGAAGCCTTTAACAGGGCTATTGTTTCCTGTTACAGACAGTCAGTCTGTAGAGGTAGGATGTGGTCCTGATGTGGTACATGCCATTATTGATCCAGAGGAATCTTTAATACTACAGATGTCTAATGGTTTACCGAATGATGAGGGATTAGTTGGTGATGCAGGAACAAGTGAAAACATTTGGAATACAGTTTGCAGAGCACACTTTCAACATTCTCCTGAAGTTTTTCAGGAGGACTTCTTGGATATTGGAGTACTACAGTTTTTATTTGAGGAAGAAACACCTTCACAGGCAGTAATTGATAGTGCTACCACTTTGCTTCCTAGTTTAAATGATGTTCTTGATCTTTCAGCAGAGAAAGACCTGGTAAAACCTTCCAGTACAGATGAACTTTACATCTCCTCACAGGGAAGTCTCTCAGGAAATGAGGTATTTAGTAGTCACAATGAGTACCAGACATGGTGTTTTTTACAGGCAGCATCCCATTGCTTTGGAACTTGGGGTTGTCTTTGTGGTGTAAAATGCATTCATTAAATTATATGCCAACAAAATAAAGTAAAACGAGATTTTGTATTGATTAATCAGCTTATGGTACACTGAGGGTTAATAATTCTGTATTACAAGAAGGCAGTAATTGCAGCACTTAATAAACTGTTATAAGCTGGAATTTGTACATGAATAAACATTTGGGAGCATTGTTTCAAGACCGACATGCACAATAGTGTGTGTGTGCATATATGTGTGTGTGTGTGTGTATTACACATACACACACACATAACTGTACATGCGCATATAATCTGTATGTGGATGAGGAAGTTCTGCTGTTCATTCTTGGCTGTTGACTGTGTATACTTCATCCATTACGGGACATGCTGTTTGCATACGCACACATAGTTTGCATACTGAATATCACCTTGTATACATAGAATTTTTTTACAGTTTTTGCTCTTGTCTAGTAATTATAAATTGGTAGCTTAAGGTTGTAGGTACTTCATTGGTTTGCAACACTGGGTACCAAGGCTGGTTGATGATATGATAAAGTTTACACAGTATCAAGATTTCATTTGAGTTTATTCCAAGATGTTTGTGTTCTTAACCATGCTACCTGGGGGAAAAAAAATCCCAGTTTCAGTTGACTTTCTTAACTAGCAAGCTAGCAGTTTTTGAGTTACTTGCAAAGCAGCATCCTATTTCGAATGATCATAGTAGTACAAGTAAATCAGTCATAAAATGCTGTGCATAAACATTTTTTGTAAAATGTTTTATCTGTCAGGTATGAGTATGCTGCTCGAGTTTGTCAGGAATTTTTCATACATTCATTAATTGGAGGTAAATTCCTGTTTATAAATGTATGTACGGTAGGAGTTTTGTGTCATGTCTTGAGTCTTGATTCCGATTACTGGTTGCAGTCTGTGTGAAGTTTGCATGTTTTTTCCTGTATTTTATGGTTTTCCCTGGGTATTCCATTTTTCTCCCACTTCCCAAAAATATTTTTGTTGTTTGGCTACACTAAATTGCCTGCATTTCCATTGCCTTTGTTGTTTGGTTTATAGATGAAAAAGGTTAAAGGGCCAGCCCACTAACTTGTTTGGCAAATGATAAAATAAATTTGTATATGTTGGTGTTGGTATGCATGATATGTATACGTGCACCCTTTGTGTGGATTTTATGTATCAGTGTGAATGTGCGTGTTTATTATAGACGTTGACAACTATATTTAACTGTATATTATATTAGCTGTCTTTTTACGTAGGAATCAGGAACAAAGCTAAAAGTAGTCATTAACATAAATCTCCTGTCACATACTTTATTATTCTCTTAAGTAGTCAATAATGTTTTAATGTGCATTTTCTGGAGCAGTAATGTCTGACACTTAGTGATCATGCCTGCACTGCCACAGTATCATATCTTTTTATGAGGAATAGATTGTGTTTGGAGGCAAAAGGTAGGAACATCCCTGAGTCGGGAATAGGTGAGATGTCTACTGTCTGTTAGTACTGACTAGTACTTATAATGTAAAATTGTAAGGCAACTGAAAAACATATTTAATTGCTAGTGTTTTCTTTCTCCAGTTTTGCCCCTGCTCAGCTGGACTGATCCATTCAACAAAATGAAATAAGCTATATGGTATTTTTTATTTGAATTCATTGTTTAAACATAGCACATAATTGTGACGTTATTAGTGAAATGAACTAATGTGAGTTTTATGTATGTTTATTTTGTTGAAATGGCTGAAGGTGTTGTTTAAGAAGCTTTTGTAGTCTTATCTGGCATCTCCTATAGAAGCTATGGTAAGCAAAAAACGATACCTTTGGGAATGGTTCGCAGTCTTTTAACTGGTCGAATCCCATTCTCTGGAGTAAGTAGGACAGGTTAAGCCTTTAGGGTAATCTGCATACCCACAGAGGATCAGGTTTAGTGCATTTGATTTATCCTTGCCTGTTTTACAGACACTCCATGTCATTTACAAGTTCAAAGAAATGTTTAGAATTGGTGTCGGGTATACAATGTCAAGTTCTCTGAAGACTGGTTGTAAGAAAACATAAAGATTAGTGCTTTTTTGATACTGTCAGGGAAGAAGGAATAAAAATCTTCATTAAAAATTAAAACAAGAAAGTGATGCACACTTCAATGTTGCTTTGTCATAGAATAATATAAGCTGCAGATGAGTTATTTTGCTAGTATGAGTTCATTCCTTATTCCTACGTATGTGTTACTTCTTTGAACAACTAGACCATTGCTTTCCAGGCACCCTTGAAAAGTAGTAGGTGTGTCTAATGAGTTTCAAAACAATGCAATTAAAATAAATAATTTGGGGTGGCATTTGGGGGGCAGCAGCACCTTTATTATAACTGACATTTGCATTATTTTTATGGAAAGGACAGCTTCCTTAAAGTTTTATAGTACTTGACAGTTTGTTGAGGATTATATAAACTTTCTGTATTAAGGGGAAAAACCTGGACAAAGTGCTGTAACTGCTAAGTGTGCTTTATGGATCATTAACTAGTTAATTAGGTGTTTACTGTGGTGATCATCACCTTCAACAGATGAGTTCAGGATGTTTATGGTGCCATAGCAACCATGAGACACCTAAGTAAGCTGGCTTTCAATTTGGGGTACATTATATCTTGTTTATAAAATAGCATCAGACCACACTATTCAAGATTAAAAAGTGCAGTGAGTAAGTGCTAGTGTCTGTATCTTAGCGCAAAAGACATTATAAGATGGCCGTTATTTGCAACATGTTTTCGTTTTGCTGTTTGTAGACTGCATAAATTCATTGTATTATCTGTGGTGTTTAACATGCACTTTGTGGGTGTTGGTTTTTAAAACAAAAAAGCATCACTGAGGTTAGTGCATGGAAAGTAAGGGAATTATTGTAAATAAAGCTTAGCAGGAATATAATGGGCTGGATGCACAGTAAAACATAGCAGTGAAACAGTCACACAATTCAATGTTGTGTCTTTCGGCTTTTCCCGGTTAGGGGTCGCCACGACGGAACTCCGGTCTGCTAATGATTGGGAGTAGATTTTTACGTGCCGAGTTGCCAGCCCTGACGCCCAACCTTCAATGAAGGTACGCCCATTCACGCATGTCTCCAGACAGAAGACGCTCTAGCTGAGAATTGAACGGGACAGCGTCTTACTGTGAGACAACAGTGCTACCGCAGCACCACCACCGCAGTAATAGTCACACAATGCAATAGTTGTTTGGGTGAGGAAACGGGCAAACAAGAACTTCAGCATTTATTTATAGGTACCAAAAAGTCAGGCTCCAGTGGTCAGTAAAGGCACAAGAAAAAGGAAACTTCTGTGGTCTTTATTGACCATCGGAGCCTGATTTTTTGGTATTGTTTGCTCTTTCATCTGGTTTTTGCACCTTTCTTGGTTGTATCTATTTATAGATGTTCTCTTTCACACAAGTATATGCTTGTGTATACACAGAAATTGTCTTACTATTTTTGAAAATGTTGTATTTGCCCTGCCCCCAAGTCATAAATTTGGATTAGCTTTGTTACATTATGGCACTTCACTGTCCTTAGATGTATTGGGAACTTTGCGGCCAGTTCTGCATATATAGCATACCATACAAAGCCTAAGACATATGTACTATGTTATTTCTACATTGCATCAGTGTGAAAATATTATTTTAATATTAAAGAAAAACATAAGGCTTCATATCTTGACTTTCAGTTTTTGTTGCTTTTTGTTAATATTTTCTATTTCTTTCCTTTGTACAACAGAGTGTTAGTTGTTTAGCGTACTAATACTGTTAATTCCAGTTTTGTCTGTCCTTCAATATTCTTGATTGTGAGACTGTTTAGCCCTGTGGAATAGTAGACACACTATTCTGTTGAGAGAGTATTCGTGCTAATGTATACTGCAGCAGTTGTGCAAAGTGGTGGCATAAGTTATACAGTATTGTTGAAATAGTATAGATTTGTTCAGTGAGCTCTTTCCTTCTGCATACCTATTTTATCATCAAAAATATGACAGGGTTCAGTCTGGGTGTGCATGTGCCATCTTTGTTTATGCGAGATGGCCATTGTGTATCTAACTCTCAAGCGTCGAGATTTTTGGCTCATGTTTTTAGTCTGTTCCTCATAAAATATGTGGTTTTCTAGCATGTCACTGGAATGATCTGAAGACTAAAGTCACTAAATAATAACATACATTTGAGTTTCAAATCCTTGAGAAAATGTAGCAACTTTCTTAAGTTTATAAGAGCAGTATTTAAAATATATTCCCTATTTTTGGGCCTTTGTCCCCCGTTTTATCAGGCTTTGTCCAGATTTCTTGCATTAAGAGGTTGAGAGGTATGATTGTGTAGATAGTCACCATCTTTTTCAAATTACTTATTTACTGCAGATACAGTTTATCTATATATATATATATATATATATATAGTTTATTTATAAGACCACTCCCCACGACTGCATGTATAGGTGAGTTTTAGTTATGTTGTACGTATACTGTCATCCTCAGGGTTTTGTGGTGGCTTTAGATCATTTCCTTTATTGCTTGTTGAAATTAACAAAGCAAACAACCATACGCTCCGCAAGGATGGCGTGCAGGGTCAAACCAACAATGTAAACCACCAACGACCAGCAAAAACGATAGTGAACACGCAGTAATGAAGAAATAATGATTATTTATTTATAATTCCTCCAAGGAATTATAAATAAATAATCATTATTTCTTCATTACTGCGTGTTCACTATCGTTTTTGCTGGTCGTTGGTGGTTTACATTGTTGAAATTAACGTCAGAATGTATAATGAGTTGGTGTTTCTTGTAATTTATGTTGTGCCAGTTTATGCATCTTTTAGATCCTTTTTTATGAGAAAAGCTTTTGCTGACCTCCAGTTTGACTGCTGACTGTTTATGACTAGTTATCTCCCAGTTGTCTGTACTGGCATCTTTGACCTCAGTGTAACCCTTTGCAAAGTAGGACTGTCTGACTTCTCCAGGAAACTACCTTGTAGCTTCCATGCGGGGAGAAAGCCAATAGACAGAGTTCTAAAACTTTGCAAGAACATTTGGGATTTTTTCAAACATGCCTTATGTTTAGGGTTGCACAGATGTGCAGAGACAGATCTGCACATATGATTTATGCACAACAAGGTCAACCTTTGTGCTGGTTTGCTGCCAGTTTCAGCTTTAGACTTCCTTTCAGAACTAGGCTTTGAACTTTACCTATGTGTATGTGACAAAATGCATCGTAGATTCATTGTAAAGTACTAGGCTAGCTGCCCTTGTGGACCATTTTAAACCTTGTCAGTTTCCCTTTCCCTTTCAAAGATGAGAATCAGACCCTGTATGTTATGACTGTGAGGTAAAAACCTTAACCATTAGACCAGGATACGTTTTGACACCCTCATCCTAGAAAGGATAGCTGAGCTCTACCGGAACAGTCCCCCTCCCTACTTCCAGCTGTCCTTTCTGTATGCTAGTCTTATTTGTTAGTGGTGTTTCTGAGGTGTTCCATGTTTCTAGCTATTTGTATGGCACTGCAGCTATCTATTGCTTTATTTTCTAATGTCTGTTAACTAGGAAATACCTACTCAAACTGCCCATGGTACAGCCATCAAACCTGCAGTTAAACCCAAATGCACAGAATATTGCCATTTGTTGTATTGTCATCAGTCTTTTTAATGAGGCGCCGTCTTCTCCCCACACGTATTACTTCTGTATATGAGTAAGGGAAAAATTTAGCATAAATTGCCCGTTTTGTCAATTAGATTCACATTTCTGAGTATTGCAGTTACAGATCTTGGCAGTTTCAACAAGAACCTGTGCTGCTGTTTTACCAGGCCTGAAATATTTTCATTACGTGCTGTTCACAAAGACATGTAGTCTGTGCACAGCAACCTCGGACACCACTGCACTATTATTCACACTTGTGTGCCTCCCCAAAAACCTTAAGTTTGTGACTCCTACCACCTAACTGTACCCCATGCACACAAATCTGTTGAGGACAGCCTTTAGTGTTGCAACCCTCACACAAGAACCTTTCTGTAAACCTGGGATGCTCTGTTTTTGTTGTCACTCTTAGAATCATAACGCTTGATATCTCTGCTCAGTTAAATGCTGCTGTTTCATCTGCACCTGATACTTTTCTTCCTTATTCTGAGCCAGCGACCTGGTTTCAGCTATTTGTCTTGGACACATATTGTTCCATTGCTTCGCTCACTTTATTACTTAGATCCAATACCTGTGGTGTAATTTAAACATGCTCTAATTTATTAATATGGTAACACAAAACCTGTAATTGCTGCCTAGTAACCATTGTGTAGTTGTTATGCCACTGATGTTTTATTGTATTGCTGTTGTATGCTTTCCTCTGTTCCCGTACAAACTGATATTAATTCTAAGTCTGTAACGGCTAACCAGTATGAATCTTTGTTTCCTTTTTTTTTTTTTTTTTTTTTTTGTCTTACTACATTTTGTTTGTACACTTTTTCATAGTGTGTCATTTGAAGTCATTATCCATGTATTATTGGTGATGACAGAAGTTACAATTCAGAATTTTAAAATGTAGTACTATACTTGAGGTAATCAAGCTCAGGGTTCTGAACATTTTTTGAATTTGGGGCAGTATGTTGCAGTGAATTCATAAGCACTCAGCAATGGTTATGACTCAACTCAGTGTCTTAAACCATATGTAGATAGTTTCAAAATTTTGTAAGAAAATATGTAGATGCTTAATTGTACTTGCAAAGGATTGACATTATAATAAGAAAGTATTAACATTTATGTATACTTGACCAGATTAAAGTGCAAGAAGCATAGGAACAAACATTGGACCCCAACTGTCTATCATAATATGGATTTTATTACCATTTTCCTTTGTCTGCCACATGTGCCTATTCTTGTCATTCCATATTAAGAACTGAGCTGTGGCAGGGTGATGCTTCACTAAACTATATACTTGAAAGTGGAACTCTGAAAAAATAGTGACTTTCAGAACAAGAAGGTATCCCTTTTGTGGGGGGGAGGGGGGGTGGCTTTGCCCATTCACATCATTCCCCTTACTGACTGTACTAATTTCAATGACACCTCTCTTAGGAATAAATTGTTTAGTATTTTTGCTGATCACCCAAAACAAAAGATTTTCAGAATTTTGATTTCATCTAAACTGTTTACCTAAATGTAGGATGGGCCTTGTCATAGTCAGTCTTCTAAAATATATAATTTATTGAACTTAAAATGTATGCACTTTTTGATATTTAGGAACAATGTATAAACAACATTATACATTTTTGAGTTAATAAGAAACAACTGATCTGAAGTAGGCAGACTTCATTTGTCTGCAACCTGTGGGTATCGGATCCGACCTCGGATCCGAGCCGGCATTTCAAAAGCTTAGGCTCCGAGCTCCTAGCTCCTCCCTCTTACCCATAACCCCTTGCCAAGCCCTGACTGACCTCAGATTTCGTTTGCCGCTTTCAAGTTGCGACGGATTCTTGAGCTCCTGGCGTTTTTTGGTGCAGATAAGTTATTTCTGACAGAAAAAGTTTAAAAAATCTCAACTTTTTTTCTCTTAATTATTTAGTGTTGAGTGTGTAGGCTTTCCTCTCTCTTTATTTTTAACTTTTCACGGGTTTTTGCGTAGTTTGTGTGTGTGTGTTGTTTTAGGCCTATTAGGGCTTATCATGTCCGAAGCCCATAAGGCTGTATTCTCTAAATGTACCGAGTGTGGCCATAAGCTGTCCCCAGCGGATGGCCACACTCGGTGCAAGAATGCTTGGGGTTGAACACCTGTCATCTGGTTGTACCATTTGTGCAGGGTTCAACCCCAGCTTTGAGGGAGCGGAGGTCGAAGCTGGTGCTGGCGGACTTCTCCCCAGATACCGCCGCTTCTGCCCCTTCTACTCAGCAAGCTGTTGCTGTGGGCTCTCCTCCTCCGGCTGGGACTCAACCTCCCTCTAAGATGCCGGAGGAGAGAGAGTCTTCTAGGGAGAGAGAAGAAGGAGAGGCACAGGAGAGGCACCACAAACGGAGAGCGAAACCTCCAGTTCGGCTCCTCCGCCTGCTGGCCTCCCCTGTGCCTTCTAGCTTTCCTCCTCCTCGGCTCCACTCCCTCGGTTCTCTCCTGGGCCCGAGGAGGAGGAGGCTAGCCCTTCAGCGAGGTCCCCGAGGCTCTCTAGGTCCGCCGGTGGCCTCCACCAGATCCACTTTTTCTATGAGTGAAGCAGATATGGACCGGATGATGAGGAAATTCATCCAGGCCCAAATGCAAATGGGAGTGCTCCTAGCCCCCCCCCCAATCCGGGAGGGGCTTCACCTTTTTCGCCTTTGGCTCCTTCTCCGACCCATACCACGGGTTCGAGCTGTCGGCGCCGGGCAGAGTTGGATCCGGGGGTGGGTCGGATCCGATAGGTCGGCGCACCTCGGATCCATCCCATCCCTTGAGTGCTTCGGGTACTTCGGACCCAATCTCTCGGAGCCGAGGACCGAGCCTCGGATCCGAGGGAGCTGGTGTGTCTTCGGCTCCGTCCAGGTCGGAGCACACCGGTCTCTCGGATCCGATGGTTTCGCTCCGCCCGATCCGCGCCGGATCCGAGTGGGGGTCGGCTCTCGGGGTTTAGAGAAGCTGGCTCTCCCTCGGCCTTCGACGTAGTGGAAAGGGCACTGTTGAGGACTACCGGACCCCCGGTCCCTGCCACGGCTCCATCCCGCACTCCCTTGCAGTTGGGCCAGGCCCCCACCAGCCAGTCCCAGGGACAGCCCGCCTCGATGTCCCAAGTAGTTCCCTTGGAACATCCAGCTGCGGAAGAGTACTCCTCGGACAGCCCCCCTGAAGAAGTACCTCGGAAGCGTAAGTGCAAAAGGAGGCACATGGACTCCCCCGAGTCCGTTACCGAAGACACAGACTTGGATGAAGGGGAGGGCTCCCCAAGGTCACCCCCTGAAGACGTCTCATTTGGAGACATTATGGAAATGTTGAGGATCGGGGGGGGGTGGTCTGCCCCCAAGACCTCCTCAGACGAGTCTGTGTTCTTGGAGGCATTCGAGGCGGGCCCATCTACCTCTTGGGTGTCCCCTCCTGCCGACCCTCTGGTGGACCTTATATCCATCAGAGCGTGGAAGGATCCGGACACCGTTGAGCCTGTACCTAAGCATCTTGACCGCATCCTTTCCCCTCCGGCGGACCGCACTCACTGGAGCAAAGGCCCCCCAGTAGATGCCATGATGATGGCTGCAGCCACTAAGAGGGAGTTGGCCCAGGAGAGTCCCTCTATGCATCCTCCGGGCAAGGAGTCCCGCTCGATGGATCGCATTGGGAAGCGAGTTTTCAGTTCAGCAACCTTCTCTTTGAGAGCGCTGAACTACATGGCACACGTCATCAGGATGCAGCGGGATCCGATTAAAGAATACGCTGCATCTCCCCCAGAGTCCATGTCGAGTGAGGATAAACAAGTATACTCCACCCGAATGGCCACTCTCAGATCAGTTTCCAATACATCTATGCGGCTGCTTTCTCACGCTACTGAGGGAACCGCTAGAGCCAGCGGAGCAGGCCTAGTCATGAGGCGACAGGCCTGGCTCCGCCACTGTGATTTTGCAGAGCCCTTCAAGGCGACCTTCGCGAATGCCCCCTTCGATGGTTCTGCCTTGTTTGGCAAGACTGTTTGCGAAACATTAGTCCAGAGCGAAAAGGACGGGAAGACGCTGTCTGCCGTCGGAGTCCGCTTCTCAGCTCCCCAGAGGTCCTTCTCGAAGAACCAAAAGGGACAGAAGAAGATGTGGTTCCGGAAATCGCAGCAGTCCCAACCTGCTCCGGATAACCAGTCCTTCCGTGGCAGAGGAGGATGGGGAGGTCACCGTCCTAGAGGCAGGGGGGGCTCCTAGCAACTTTGGGTCCAGAGAACCTTTCTCTGATAGACCCACGCAGCAGCCCTGAAGGGTTGCCCGGCTGTCCGTCTCTGGAGGCAGTCGGGTGCTTTCGAGGCACCTGACTTCTTGGGAGTCCATCACAACAGACCGTTGGGTGCTTCGTGTGATATCCAGAGGTTATTCAATTCCCCTATACAAGGTTCCCAGATCTCGCAGCCTCCCAGATGTTCCACCCGACCAAAGGGAGGCAGCAGCTATCGAATTGGACAGCTGCTAGAAAAAGAGCTATCCAGTCGTCCCCAGAGCAAACCGGGTCAGGGTTTTACTCCAGGTTCTTTTAGTGCCAAAGAAAACGGGGACTTAAGACCGATCTTAGATCTTTCCCTGCTGAACCTGTCAGTAACCAAGCAAAGTTCCGGTGGTCACCCTTCAATCTATTCTCCCTCTTGAGGGAGAACGACTGGATGTGCTCCATAGACCTCAAGGACGATACTACCACATTCGCATGGACAAACGGTCCAGGAGGTTTCTTCGCTTCGGCTGGGAGCCAGTCATTATCAGTTCAGGGCCCTTCCTTTGGTCTCACCTCAGCCCCAGGGTGTTCACCAAGGTCTTAGCTGTTGTAGCGGCCCACCTGAGACTCCAGGGATTGCAGGTCTTTCCGTACCTGGACGACTGGCTCCTGACAGCATCATCAAGGCATCTTCTGTGCTCAGCCAGGGACTACTTTCTTCGACTAGCCCCAAGGTTGGGCATCACTGTCAACTGGGAGAAATCTTTGCTGCATCCCACACAAGTTATAGATTTCATAGGAGGAAGGCTAAACACCAGGTCAATGCGAGCCTTCCTCACTCCAGACAGAATTGCCAACCTGAAGTGTCATGTAGCAGCGGTCCTGCAACCATTTCTGACTGCAGCTTCGGTCCTGAGGGCCCTAGGTTCGATGGCGGCAGCTATTCCGCTTCTTATTCATGCGCGCCTACACATGCGGGTTCTTCAATGGACCCTTCAAGTTCAATGGTCCCCTCTCAGTTCCTCTCTCAACTCTCCGATAGCGGTCAGCAAAGCGTGCAAGGATTCCCTTCTTTGGTGGCTTCTGTCTCCGGAGCCCCTGTCAGGGAGACCTTTTTGTGCTGCTTTTCCCGAGCCACAGTGACCATGGACGCTTCCTGCCTCGGGTGGGGGGGGGCATTCTGCGGGAAAGATTGTCCAAGGCACGTGGAACCCCACAGAGACATCGTTGCATATAAATGTCCTGGAAATGAGGGCGGTGCTCCTAGCGTTGCAAGCACTTCACCACGTTCTTCCTTCAGGGACTATTGCAATTCAGACAGACAGCATGTCGGTAGTCTGGTACATCAACAAACAGGGAGGAACCAGGTCCTATCCCCTTTGTCGAGAGGCCATGAGAGTCTGGGAATGGGCAATTTCCACCAAACGCTTTCTGGTAGCAACGCACATTCTGGGAAAATCCAACATCCTTGCGGACAAACTCAGTCGCACCATTCTGTCACCTCACGAGTGGTCTCTCAATCCTCAGGTAGCGAAGAAGATTTTTGCCGTTTGGGGCAAGCCTGTTGCGATCTTTTGCCTCTCCCTCAAACGCCAAATGCGACAATTTCTTCGCTCTCCTTCCCCCACCAGGGGAATTCCCGAGAGATGCGCTGGTGCATGCTTGGCCTCCCGGTCTCCTTTATGCCTACACTCCACTACCTCTGATGCAGAGGCTTCTGCAGAAAGCCAACAGTTTGGGGAGCAGAATGATTCTCATTGCCCCGTTCTGGCCTCGTCAACCCTGGTTCCCCTTTGTATGGTCTCACAAAATCAATCCACCCTGGATTCTGGATCCGATTCCGGATCTCATCTCCCACCCTCTGGGGATTGCGGTTCCCAATCTGTGCACCCTGAAATTGACAGCTTGGCTGCTCCAGTTCCATCCTTGATTAGGACTCCCGGTATCTCATCACCGGTCAAAGCCATCTTAGTGGCAGCTCATAAACCTTCCACCAGGCAGGTTTATCGGAGTAAATGGAAGAGATTCTCTATTTGGGCGGTACAGAGAACTTTGGATCCTTTCTCAGCACCTATGTCAGCAGTGCTGGATTTTTTAACAGACCTCTTTCACCAAGGGGCAAGTTCTTCCACGATTAAGGTACAATTGGCAGCCATCTCGCATTACCACATTGGTCATGAGACAGCTCCCCTCATGACGCGAAATTATGCAAAACCTTTCTCAAAGGAATGTTTTTGTTGAGGCCTCCAGTCAAGGAGGTTGTACCACCTTGGGACTTATCGTTAGTTCTGCAAGCCCTTACTGCTCCTCCATTCGAGCCTGCAGCTTCTACAGATCTAAAGTACCTTTCATGGAAGACTGCCTTCTTGGTAGCTATCACTTCTGCCAGAAGAGTGTCTGAGCTTCAGGCTCTATGCGTCAAGCCGCCTTACCTTTCTTTCTTTCCTGATAGGGTGTGCCTCAGGACCAATCCATCTTTTCTTCCAAGGTCTCTTCTGAATCTAATATTAACCAATCAATCAATTTACCTGTGTTTTTTCCCAAGTACTCAAACAAAGGAGAATACAAATTGCATTCCTTGGATGTTCATAGACAATTACGTTTTTATGTTCACAGAACAGCTGGTCACAGGAAATCAGATCAGCTGTTCGTCTACTTTGCTAAATTTGCTTTGGGTAAAGCAGTGTCTAAAGTCACACTATCTAGGTGGATTGCTAATTGTATTCTGCAGGCTTATGACACTTCATGTAGACCTGCTCCTCAGAGGGTTACGGCTCATTCTACTAGGGCAGTCTCCACGTCAGCCGCTTTTAAGTCACGTGTTTCATTGGATGATATCTGCTGCAGCTACTTGGGCCTCGCCTCATACCTTTATTTCTCATTACAAGGTGGATGTTGTTTCCAGAGGAAGAGCATCCTTTGGCTCAGCGGTGCTCAAACATCCTTCCATGACGCCCAAGATTCAGGTAGCTGGGGACTCTGTCCCACAGGTTGCAGACAAATGAAGTCTGCCTGCTTCAGATTTAGAAGTTATGTACTCACCATAACGTTCCATCTGAGTAGGTGACTTCATTTGGATGCAACCATCCCCCCCTCCATCCCCCTGGCCTTTATAGAGCGAGTATTTATGCTGTTTTTCGTGTACTGTAGTCAGTATTTTTGAGGCAAACTCAATCTGAGGTCAGTCAGGGCTTGGCAAGGGGTTATGGGTAAGAGGGAGGAGCTAGGAGCTCGGAGCCTAAGCTTTTGAAATGCCGGCTCGGATCCGAGGTCGGATCCGATACCCACAGGTTGCATCCAAATGAAGTCACCTACTCAGATGGAACGTTATGGTGAGTACATAACTTCTAATTTTACACAAGTTATCTCACATGTTGTGCCTGTTTTGTTACTGTTATACCCCATACTATTTATGGTAGAATTACTTGTCAGGATTTCAGTCATACCTTAGCACTGGTTATATTTTGTTTGTTTACTGATTTACTCTTAAAAGTGAAATAAGCAAGCTTATTTATTTTATTTACTGATTTGCCCAGCTCTGTGGCTTGGAGAGGTAAACCCCTGAATGTGACCTGAGATCAGACAGCATTTTGAGCAGGGGAAGATGTGAGTGACCAGGTAACCCTGCCTTGGGGGGGGGGTGAGATAGTGGACCTGTTCAGCTGACTGCTGCCCTGCAGATGGAGGCTTGCACATTCATAGTGGCTGTAAGACTAGCCAGTGTGGTCTTTGCAGTCCCAAGCTGGTGTTAGTAGCTGCTAGGGAGCATGTTTGAGCACACAAGAACGATAAGGAGAGCATAGGAGGCCTCTTTGGTGAGCTAGGTGCCCCTGTAGGCCACCAGGAGGCAGTGTTAATGCCATACAAAAAGAAAAAATCATAATGGCTGCATGCATTATGGCTCTGTGATTGGCTCTCACTAAAGGAGTGAAGGAGACCATATCAGTGTTGAGGCTTTATAGTCAACAGGTAGTGGAGAGAGGAAAAAAAAAACTTATAACTTAAGCGCCCATTGTAAGGAGGGGGGTTGTGGCTAAACTGTGATGTGATAAGCACTGTTCCCACAGTTTTGTTTAACTGTACTTTTTCTTTTATGTATGGAAAGTTCTTAGACCATTGTATCTTCATTTGACAAGTAATACACTTGGATCTCCTGCTAAAGTGGTTTGGGGTATTGGAACTGGGCAATTCTTGTGAATGAGTACTGTAATTTTCTTCTGGGCAGGGGAAAAAGCCTTGGCATTCTGTACTTGAATCCCTTTTGCTGTTACAATCCCTGCCCCCCTCCCAAATATACTTTAAATCAGATCTCCTGGAGGGAAAAACCAGATCCAGCCATATAGTTACAGCTAACTGTTTTTCTCAGTCATCCACAACAGCGCTGTGATGGAGCTCTAAGGGCCATTACTGCATCAAGAAGAGTTACAGTATGATATCCTTGCTCAGACTTGCTTATCTGATTCAGTTTAGGAACAGATCAGACTGTAGTAACTGCCAGGCATTTTATGCCTCCCATAGACCTGGTTTTAGTCTTTCCTTAGGACTTTCAGTGGAATTAGTCATTGTAGTCTTATCTGTGTTTTGATTATGTCGTTTCAGGCTGTTCCAAAGTTTGTTTGTATCATGCTTTGAAAATGAAAGGGTGACTAACAGAACTTGTCTTTTCTCCTCAAAATCCATGCTGTGGCACTAGATTTTAGGCTTATTTTCCCAGTTTTCTTATGAGCTTCTACCATTAAAAAAAAAAAAAAAAAGCTGAGACCTTTTATAAACCATTTTCTTCTGTCACTCACTTGCCGTATGCCATATATAGCAGGAAATAAATGTGCAGTGCAAAAAAGTTTGATGAGCGAAACATTACTTCTGCATTGTCACTGTAGAGCCTTTGGGACAATCCATGAATTCTTCCTGACAAGTGAATACGTTTATTTTTTTGCATTTTTCAAATGGTTTCTTTGTTTGCACAATGTTTCTTGTACTAAACCATGTAAAGTGATCAGTTGCATAAAGGTACCATACATCTGTCTCTTTCATGCATATTCACAATGACAGTTTTATTTGAGTCTTGTAACCCTTTGTCATTCCCTTTGCTGGCCTAAGCTTAGACTTTATGTATTTTTATGCATGTTTCACAACAGTCTACACCAGTGATGGCGAACCTTTTAGACTCAGCGTGTCAAAAATTCAGAAGATGCCTAACTTGACTCTGCTGGCATGTCACCCCCCCCCCCCCAAAAAAAAAAAAAAAAAAAAAAAACTAAAAACAGCACAGCTCTCAATATTATCATCAGTCCCCATTTTTTCTACATGGGGTCGAGGTATCATGTTAACTGTCACAACTCGCTCGATTCAGTGTCACACTCCTGCCTTCTTCAACACTCAATCTTGACTGTTGCAGATCTTCTTTCACACAATCCATCCACCTCTTTGCTGGATGTCCTCCCTTCCTCATACCTTCTTCCTGTCTGTCCCAAATCTTCCTCACCAGATTGTCTTCTGCTTTTCTGCACATGTATCCAAACCACCATAATCTGTTCTCTTTGATCTTTTCTGCAATTGGAGCTACTTTGGCTTCTGCTTTTATGTCCTCATTTCTTCACCAATCCCACAGCGTGCATCCTACCACCCTTTTCAGGCACTTCATTTCCATCAACTCTAGCTTCTTCAACTGTTCTGCCTTTACTGCCCAGGTTTCTGTACCATACAGTAGTACCAGTCGCACCACTGTCTTGTACACCTTACTTTTCAACTTCTCTGGCATTCTTCTGTCATAGACTACACCTGACACCCTATGCCAGTTGGCTGCAGCCCCTCTGATTCTAACTCTGACCTCTTCATTCAGACTTCCCTTCTCCTCAGCCACCCCTCCCAGATACTTGAAGCTGTTTACCTGTTCCACTATCTTCCCTTTTATCTCTATTCTCAGCGTCCTCTGATTTCCCTGTTTGCTGCCAATACCACTGTGTTATCTGTGCTTAGTTTCAGCCCATGTGCCTTCAGTTTTGGATTCCATGCTGATGTTCTGGCTCAGAGTCTGCCTGTAATGCCACATCGTCTGCATACAGCAACTTTGTTGATCCGTTCCCTCCGACCTGTTTGCTAATGTAGTCCATCACCAGTATGAACAGCAGTGGGCTCAGAGATGAAACCTGGTGTACACCCACTCTCACTGGGAAACCCCTCTGTGAGGCCAAACACTTGTTCGTACTTGAGTCATTGGATCCTTGTACATAGCCTGCACTAATTCTACCAGAATGTTTCTGGGACCTCAAACCACCGCGGTACTGCCCAGATCAACTTTTTTGGGACAGTCTCATATGCTTTCCCCAAGTCTAGGAATGCTCAGTTGGACTCTCTCCTCATCTCTAGCTTCTTCTCAAGTATCTGTCTTACTGCAAACATCGGGTCAGCTGTGCTGCATCCTGATCTGAATCCGAACTGCTCATCTCCCATCTTGCATTCTACTACTCTGTGTATCCATTTATCAATCACCCTCTCCAGAACTTTCATGCAGTGTGATAGGAGTTTGATGCCTCTGTACTGCCCACAGTTGTGGATGTTCCCTTTGTTCTTGTACACTGGCACGAGTATGCTTATTGTCCAGTCATCTGGGATGCGCCTTTCTCTCCACAGTGCTATTAGTACCCTCAGGAGCCATTTCTTCTTCCCTGTCTTACTCAACATCTTTATCATATCTGCTGTAACCTCATCTGAGCCTACTGCTTTCTCCGACTTCACTTTCCTTAGTGCTGTTCTTTTACTTCTAGGGTGGGCTCCTCCTCTTCTCTCATCGTAGGCTGTTTCTGGGGCAGTACAGCTTCTGTGTGGTTTTCTTCATTCAGAAGCTGCTGGAAATACTCCTTCCATCTGCCTTTGATGGCCTGTGGACTGGTGAGCAGGTTGTTGCTGGAATCCCTTTTGAAGGGTGTGTGACTATCTTCTTTATCTTTCTGTCTTTGCCTTGCAACCTGATCTAGTTTCTTTGTGCCACTTACTGAGTCACTTTACAGAAGTTGGTAGAGTGCCTCCGATACCCTATTCTTTGTTATTGCAACTTCTTTCTTAGCCAACCAGTAGTCCTTCCTTGCCTGTTCTCAATATATCAGGGGATAAATCTCAACAGAGTCAGGAAAAAATCTAGAAGTAATAGACATAGACAGTTTTAAACTGACAAAAAATGAACATGAATTAGTATACATTTTCTGAAGTAAAATAGTCTTTCAGGTTAATTTCCATATCTCTGCAGCAGTGTTGTTGAACTGACTCCTGGCATAAATTAATTCAATGCATTTCACATGAATAACGAATGCAAAAGCAGTTTGATAACTCGGGTGTTGGTGAATGCTAGTGTGTCACCCAAAACTTTGACGTGTGTCATAGGTTCACCATCACTAGTCAACACTGTCCTGTAAAACAGACATACTTTTACAATCCACAGTTCTTGAGTGAATGGTTAACGTCTGCAATTTGTTAAGATGCATATCCAATTTTCTGTGAAGTTCTACCGTTATTTTTACTTTTTTTCTTTTTCGAAAGACTGTTTTGATTTCCTTTGCTGCGGTAGCGTTGCCTCATAGCAAGACGCTGTCCCGTTCGATTCTCAGCTAGAGCATCTTCTGTGTGGAGGCATACGTGAATGGGGCGTGCCTTTGTTGAAGGTTGTGCATCAGGGCTGGTAACCCAGTACTTAAAAAATCTACTACCAATAATTAGCGGACCCGAGTTCCGCTGTGGCGACCCCTAACCGGGAAAAGCCGAAAGACACAAACAAACTGTTTTGATTTCCTTTAATAAGGATGTTAATGCAATATTGTCTTGAAGTTCTTCAGTTTGTGCCTGGGTGGGAGTTTAAATAATTTTTGCTTTGTCAGTTTTCATGCCTAGCAAAGAAGCACCAGCTCTTTAATAAAGAAACGAAAAAGCTGATCTCTACTGAGACCATTTTTGCTAAAGTCTGGCATTTGTCTATCTACTTTTTGATGAAATGTTATCCTTTGTTGACTGTAGAGTGATTCAGCCCACTTACCTGAATACACTTCAGTGTGGTTTGAGGTTATATTGCAGTCCTCTTCCCTTTTTTAATTCACCGGTATAGCTTTCTAGGAATTTTTTTCTCTGTGTAAGGTGCACATTTGTGTGAGAGAGAGAACCTGTGTGTTAAGTACTACAGTGACAAGACAATATGAAGAAATTAGAGATGTGAAGCCAAAGGGAGTTTTCGTGAAGACGTTGTGCAACTTACAAGGGAGACCTGCAGCATCATCCCCAAAACTTGCTTGTATTAGAAATTTCAAGGAACTAGATGGCTCTGACCTTCCTAGACAGACAGTTGTATGCCACTTGGAAAACTTGATATATATATAGATATACATTTTTTTTAGTGTTTTGTCAAAACATGTATTTAGTCAATGAATATTGGTGAACTTTCTTGCAGGGAATTGAGCTGATTTGTGATACCCGCATCTGTCCTTTTTATGAGTCAGAATGTGAAAGGGGATTATAGAAACTAAAAAAATGCAGTTATGGATTAGGCACATATATTGCTTTAGTGACATATCTTATTTATTTTATTTTACATTTGTTGACCGGGATAGTCCGACTGGATACATGTCCATTTTCAGTGGAGGCCCAGGGAGAAAAGCTCCAACAGAATCTCAATGACAGATAGTTACATAATAGAGTTTAAGATGAGCAAGAAAATGAAAAAAAAGAAAAAAAAGCAATTTACATACTATCATAAACTACCATGCTCTAGCAAACACAGAATACTACAGTTCATTATACAGTACTTTAAAAAGATGCTAGCAAAGTCATTAGGACAAATTATAGCTTAGAATTTGGCTAAGATACAATGTTCTTTTTTAGGTTAGATATCCCCTCTCTAGGTTGTTCTTTTTGGGATTGGATTATACTAAGAACTAGTATGGGCTTGGTTTAACGTCAAGGAGCTAGTCTGGGTTTATATATCTAGTATAATGTAAGAGAACATAATGATTGTAAAAGTGATTTTTCATGTAGCACATGTATGTTAAAACATAGATGTACATTGTAGTTGCCCAGGGCTATACTGATTAGGATGATACTGATAACATTTTTAGGAAGTTTGTGTTAAAAGGGTGATGTTATAAATTCAGTATAGTTTTAAACTATGATCAGTAAGGTATTAGTGTGTGGTATTTTGGATTGCTTTGGTCTGTCAAGTGTGGGAGTTATGGTTTGAGTTTTGGAAACAGGAGTAAATGGATGAAGATTTAAGATGTGAACAAGGACTTTTGAAGCAAGAGGATGAGGGTTTAAGATGTGAATTAGTGCTTTTAAAGCTTGGAGAAAATGCATGTTTATAAGTAATTGTGTTAAGGGATGCATCACTTAAAAGTTCCCTGAAGTGGACATTTCATTGTGCTAATGGGAGAACAATGACAATTTTCATCTGTCTGATGGCAGCTGAATCCGGAGTTTGTTTATTAAGTTTGTTAACTTGGGAAGAGCACTGATCGCAACTGAGCATTTGTAATCACATAATGTAAAGGCATACAATTACAGATTTAATGAAAGAAAAGAACACAGAAGTAAAAATATGGTGAGAAGAAAAGAAAGTGATTGAAAGTATACAGTTATTTACCAATATCCAACTGTCAAAGAATATGTATGCATGGTTATGTGTTAAGATTTGTTTAGTAACCTCAAAGACTATTTTGTTCAGTAGAAGAAAGAATATAGTAAGAGGCAGAGAGGATTAGAAGTGGTTAAGTAATGTTGTCTGAAGGGTTCACTTGCAGGGTAATTATTTTCTTAACCGACAGAATAGAATTGCTATCTTGTCATTTCTTGAGATAATTGTTTTTTAGAATTCAAATCGGATGTGAACACATTCTACTCCTTCACATAGTATTGATAACTGCATCCAATAAAAAAGTCAAGTCAAGTAGACCTTGTTATGAGATGAGGCTGCACATGAAAATGAGCACCATAAAGTAACTAATTCAGTCTGAGACAATACACTACAATATGTGGTTAAAAGCATAGATTCAGTAAACTGCTTAAGGCAAGAAAAAGTACTGTATTGTGTTGGAAAGCATTACATCCGGGAGCACAACACTTATGTAAAGAAGATCAATAGAGTTTATGCATTAATTTGGGAACCAGTTTTTAATGTATTCATAGGTAATACCAATGCCACTGAGTCTCATGGTCATTCTTACCATGTCAGTACCTCCCTCAGGTAGCACCTACTTTCTCCATTAGGACCATATCAGTCAATTCTGGTATAAATTTGTGGATACCATCTAATCATCTAGTTTATGTTTAACTGCCTAACATGCTGGGGAGGTTCTTTCCAAAGGTTTGATTTATAAATGTGTCCCTCCATCATGCTTTATTTATTTGTTGGTGAATATTTAGGTCATTGATGCAAGTACTGGTGGAGATATTGGACTTGCAGAGAAGAGCTAGGTTCCTGGACAGCTTGGTCTCTAATGGGATGGTAAACAAGACATAGATCTCCTTTAAAAAAATGTCTTGTGGAGAGTTTAGGCCAGTAATCTTTTTAGTTAGGAAGCTTTAGTCTCTTTCTAATTGTTTAATATGTTTAGTCAAATACATCCTGAAGAAAACATTGCACTTGATAATTGGTCTGATCGATGCTGAATTCAAGGGACTCGCCTCTCTAGACCTAGATAATATTTCTTTGGCAATTAGCTGAGCAAAATAAAAGCATTTCTTTACAACCATTGTTATGTGATGGACAAAACAGAGGGGGCTATCGACCTAAGTACCTAGCTCTCTTAACTGCATTTTTATTTTGCAGAGGTGTGTTGTCTAGATAGTATGGTGAGGGGAAGGATTGTCTACCAAAAGTGGTGATACTACACTTAGTTTGAGTCTATGTTTACTACATCAACACTTTACTAGGGCAAGTAAATTCAGAAGGGTTTGGGTGTTATATAGTGACTTAACCCCTAGTTTGTAATTGTCTGCAAACTTTGTCAGAGGTTTTGGCTCTGCTTGGAGATCTGAGAAGTAAACACCAAAAAAGGAGATGTCCTAACACCGCGCTGAGGGACACTGATGTTCACTTTCATGCTTTCTGATGAGGCACCTGCAACTCACACTTTGATTTCAGTCTTTTAGCCAGTTTGCTATCCATCTCACCACATATGGGTCATTTTATTAAAGCATTTAATCTTTGCATGATGCCAGAGCAAGAAATTGTGTCAAAGACCTTAGCCAGGTCAAGATATGCCGTATGCACTTTATGCCCACCATCTACAGCCTCCATACCCTTATGTCTATTTAATCTGTTAAACATGTTCAGTCTACACTTCACCAAACCAAACTGTTGGGTGCCATGTCTAACAAAATTCTTATCACATTTTTATGAGGTCAGTTGTAATACATTACATGGCTTTGCAGATGAGGTTTGTAAGGCAGATAGGTCTGTAATTACACGGGTTGATTATAAGACCACCCTTATGGAGGGGCTTCACCATTGCTGTATGCCACTCATTGGAGCAAAACCAGTATCTGAACTTAAGAGTTTGAGGATCATCTCTGCAAGAGCATGTTTAACACTGTTAATTAAAGCAACCAGGTATATTGTCAGGTCCCATGAAGAAAATATTTTTAGTCTTGGTTAACACTTTCAGTAAATGATCTTTAGAGGTAATTGACTGAGTAAGAGGGTCAGATATTTTGAAGCTTTGAATAAAACTCGTAGGGGTGAAGTTGACACTAAATTTGATCTCAAGGATATTAGCAGTGTCAACTGGGTCGGAATAAGAAGCCCCATTATAAGTTCTGTGCAGTGTATGATGTTTTTTGTTTTGTTTTTTTGTGGTGTTTAGTTTTGTTTAGTTTTCTAACATGGCTAAAGAAACTTTTATAATTTTCTTTGGCTTCAGAGGCAAACCAAAGTTCATGAGCTCCTTTAGTGGACCTGATGGTGTTCTTAAGTTTTTTTTATAATGCTTTTGATGCTGTCCTTGAGATGTATTTAAGATCTACTGAACAATTTAAGGAGTTTCCTTCTTTTGTTGTGTAGTGTATTTATGGTCTTGGACCACCAAGGTGGGTTATTTTTGAATTTACAATGATACTTTGTTCTGGTAGGGACTGCTATCTCTATGCATTTTTCTAAATGGATGTACAATTTCCTAGTGAATCTTGCTACTGTATTAAAGTCTAGGAAGGTGCAATCAAGTGAATTTTGATATTTCATCACATAATAGGCTGTGGTTAACTTGCTTGTAGTTCTTAAATTCAGTGGTATTTGCTGTAGGATCATCTTGTGTAGGTCACAAGTTTATGGGTCAGACTTCACTAGGGAAGGAAATACCTGTGGAGTAATGAAAGTGACCTCTCATGTTTGTAAGAATCAAGTTAAAAATGCTGAGCCCTGTAGTAGGTTTATTTACCAGCTGCTGAAGTGAATTTTTTAAGTCTAAACATTTTTGGGCATATCTTACGATGGCTTGGTTTCTCCATTTCCAGTAATAGCTGGACAACCTATGCTCTCATCTCCTGTTTGTCACATTTTATCTGCCCTTAAACCATCAGCAAGGAAGCTTTATGCCAGTAAATTGAATCGATTTGTACACTGTGCTGTTCAACATCATACTAACCCCTTTTCTGCCCTGATTCACTGCATTCTTGAATTTTTGACGACGCTTTTTAGTCAAGGAGCCAGTGCTTCAACAGTTAAAGTTCAGTTGGCAGCAGTTTCTAATTTCCGTAGTGGATTTGATGGCTCATCACTCGCCTGTCACAAACTTTGTAAAACCTTTTTGTGAGGCACACTTCTTTTGAAAGCTCCCTTTAAAGATCCTACCCCCTCCTTGGGATCTTACTCTGGTACTGCAAGCCTTGATCCATTCACCCTTTGAACCAGCACATGACTGAAGTCTTAAATTTATTTCTTGTAAAACGTTACTGTTATTGTCCATTACTTCTGCCAGACGAATTTTAGAAATTCAGGCCTTGTCTGTGAAGCCCCCATATCTAATTTTTCATAAAGATAGGGTTACACTACAGACTAATGCTTCCTTTTTGCCCAAAATAGTATCAGAATCCAGTAATAACCAGTCCATCAATTTACCAGTTTTCTCTCCAAATTACCACAAACAAAGGTGAATACCTACTTCATCTATTGGATGTTCATAGGCAACTGTGCTTCTGTCTACATAGAACCAAAGATATAAGAAGTGCAGATCAGTTATTTGTTTCATTTGCAGATCTGGGACTGGGTAAATCAGTGTCCAAAGTCATCCTAGCCAGATGGCTTACAGACTGTATTACCTTTATTTACAAGAAAGACATTTGCTAATTCAACTAGATCTGTAACAACTTTCTCTGTTTTTCATTCCAGAGCTTCCATGGATGAAAAATGTGTGGCAGCAACCTGGGCTTCTTCCCCGTACCTTAATCACTCATTACAAATTGGATTTGATATCAAGAAACAGAGCATCATTTGGCTCAATGGTGTTTAGGAATATCCTTCCTTGAGTCCACCCTGGGATTTAGGTAGCTGGAGACTCTGTCCTTTTAGTTGAAGACAGAATGAAAATGGACAACATCAGATAAAGAAGTTATGTACTTAACATAACTTTCTATCTGTATTGTCCATTTTCATTCTTCAACTCCCCACCTACCAACCTCCATCCCTTTGCTTTTTCTGGAAGAGTGAGTGGGTATGAACATTTTTATATACTCAGAGTATTATAAAGCTTCAGATATGGCCTTGTCTAACCTTTTTTTCTGTGTTTACATTTATGTCTATTTGTATAAGACGTTTTTCTTTAGCTGGCAAACAAGATCTGAGGTAATTGGGTTTGGTGCATTCTGGGTAAGGGAGAAGCTCGAGAGTTGTAAGTTGTCATGAGCTTTTGCAGTGGCCGAGTCTGATCTGACTGAACCCGTCAATTGAGGAAGAATGAAAATGGACAACACAGATGAAATGTTATGGCAAGTACATAACTTTTTTTTTTTTTTTGTCTTTTGGACATCACTTAACTCGCCCAGCTTCCCAGTGCTCCACGTCCATGCCAGCTTTACCAACTTGTCCCCTGCCCCCCTGACCTACTCTGGTATTGCAAAGGTTGGTCATGGATACTAAGTGCACCCTGGGGCTCAGCAGTCTTTATATCCATCCTGGGGGATCCTTTATATGCCTTACCCACTCCTTTCCCCAAATCCTGTGCTCATCAGTTACATTCAAGGGCAGTTTCCTTCTTTGGACCACACCAACCCTAAATACCCCCCACCTGAGACAGGTACGCCTATCCCTCCCCTGCATTTCTGATAGTTGCCCAAGTCACTAATCAAAACTAGATTGACTGGACCATAGTCAGGGCTTTATCCCTCAATGCCACTGGAGCGACAGATATTTAACCAATATTTAGTGATAAGGTATCTTTTTGTCTGGCCTTTATCAGTTTTTCTGTCAGAGTTAATCACTCTGTATAATGTGAGGAGTTGATATTGGAGTGTATGGGGTGGAGTAATATTTTTGCTGATGTCCTTCAAGGATGCATCTGCAGTCCTAACAAATGGGTTGTCCTGCCTCAGGCAGCCCTTCGGTCGGCCGGATTCCAAAGTCTGGGTCTGGCCTCGGCTGATGTCGCACTTCACCCGACGTCACTGCTACTGTCGATTGGGTATAAAGGCATCAGCCGACGCTATTTTCCTCAGTCTTTCTTGCCGCGCGGTGCCCGAAGCAGAAGCTGTTCGCAAGTGCCGGTCGGTCAAATCTAGAGTTTTCTACTACCGAAGACTTCTAAAAAGCTAAGTACCCCGTTGGGGACTCTTTCTTGCCTCAGCCGATGTCAGAAAAAGTAAATAATTGTTTAACTTGTGGGAAACAAATACCTCATAAGGATTTCCACTCTTACTGCCTTCCTTGCTTAGGCCCAGACCACGACGTAGCAGCTTGTCTAGCCTGTGCTTCCTTCAACCGACGGACACTTAGACGTCGGTCGGAGTTTGCGGAGGAGTTTTTTGGTCCCGCTTTTGCTTCTAAAATGCCGTCGGAGAATCCGACTTCGCAATTAACTAAAAATCGTAAGGAAAAGGACCGACACTCGCGGTCCGTGGTTTCGGCCGAAACCACGGTTAAGCCAACCGCGAGTGTCTCGGTTTCGGCTGAAACCGAGTCCTCGGTTCTTCCTTCGGCCGAAAGCATTCCTCCTGCAGCCGAGGCCTCACACAGCATGGCTGAATCTGCTACTGAATTTTCTCCTGCTGTAGCAGGCACCCAGGATTTATCAGATACTATTCCTTTAGACATATCTACTCCTGCACGTGGAGCTGCTAGGCCCCCTGCATCCATGTCTATCAAGGCTTTCTCTAGGGCTAAAGCAGCTAAATCTTCTAAGGCCTTGCCTTCTAAAACCCCCTCACACAGGCCTAGCTCTAGTTCCCATATGCTTAGCCTGGCAGAGGATCTCATTTCTTTGATCAGGGGATCCCAACCTCACCCTGACAGGGCCTCTCATCCCCCTCCAGAGAAGAGGCCTAGAGCAGAGCCCCCGAACCAGTTTCTACGGATTATTCTTCTGATGATTCAGAAAATTCAAATCCTCCAGAAGGCCCTTACTCTCCATATGAGGATTCTGATGCAGAAGACTCCATTCCTTCTGCCTCTCCTCCTGAGGAATTTTTCTTTTGGGGAAACCTTGCATGCTATGAGGGAACAATTTCAATGGCAGGGCCAGGATTTTTCAGATTCTAGGAAACGGCTCAGGACCTTTTTGCATTTGCCACAGCATAGGCCTTTAGCCATCCCTCCAGTACTAACAGTTGTGAATGATGCATTCAATGATGCTTGTACTGCCCCTGACTCTCTACCTCCGGCCCCTGCTAAGCCCGACAGATACTACAGGGTCCCGGACACACATTATCACCTGTATAAGGCTCCTATTGCAGATCCTGAAACTATTTCTCAAGGCCCCAAAGCTGTAGCAGCTACCAAAAACCGCCTCCCCTCTGAAAGAGAATCTAGAGCATTAGAGAGATGGGGTAAAAAAGTTTATACTTCTGCTACTCTTTCGGCTAGGGCTTTAAACTGTCAATTCCACATGATTCAGTATCAGGAATTTTTGTTAGATCAGTTAAATAAAAAACTATCCTCTCCTGAACCTATAGACCATAAGTCCCTTCAGGATTTGGTACATAACACTCAGCAGGTCAGTAATCATTCCTTAAAATGCGGCTATGATGCACTGGAGGCTTCCTTTAGATCAGCTATGACTGGTACAGTGATCAGAAGGCATGCATGGTTAAAAGAGCAATCCCTACCAGACCATGTAAAGTCAAAGCTCCTAGATGCTCCCATGGAGAAACTCAGTTTGTTTGGCTCCCCTGCACAGCAAGTGTTAAAGAAGGTGGAGGAAAAAGCAAAATCTGTCCAAACAGTCAAGGACTTCTTACAGGTCCAGCCTCCTAGGTTTAGTAGAAATTGGCCTTCGAAGAATTGGTCCTTTCCAGACACCAGAGCACAGAGAGGCAGAAATAGGCGCTCAAGAGGCAGAGGTCAATCCAGAGGTGCCTACAGGGGATGTCAGTGGCAGCCTAACAACCAGAGAAGTACTGCCGCAGATCCAGCTACTGCCACTTCCACAGGACAGACGCAGTGACTTGGCTCTGATACCGCCTACCAGGGAACAACTAGAAGCGGAGACAAATGGATTTTACAGACAATAGACAAAGGTTACAGGTTTCACTTCCATACTCTACCAAGGAAGAGAGGAATGCCAAACCTACCACCAAACCAAAAGACAAACGCTCTAGGACAAATCAACCACTTACTAAGGATGAGAGCTATAGAAAAGGTACCAGCTATGGAACAAGGACAAGGATTTTATTCCAGACTTTTCCTGGTGCCAAGAAAATAAAACCAATAGAGGTCTATTCTCGACCTGTCCACTCTCAACACATATCTCATTGTTCCAAAATTCAAAATGCTGACCCTTCAGCACCTTCTTCCCATGCTGGGCAAGGAGGCTTGGCTGGTGACTCTAGATCTCAAGGAGGCATACCTGCACGTCCCTATTCGACCAGATTGCAGAAGATGCCTCCGATTTCTTGCAGGATCAGAGCATTATCAATTCTCAGCATTGCCCTTTGGCTTATCTACTGCACCCAGAGTATTCACGAAATGCCTGGCATCAGTAATTGCTCATTGCAGGCTTCAGGGAATTCAAATTTATCCATACCTGGACGACTGCCTGCTACAAGCGGACAACAAGATCAAATTAATAAAAGATTTGGAAAAAGTTATTCACCTACTGCAGGCCTTGGGATACACAGTCAACATAAAAAAGTCAAGGCTGGTACCATCCCAAAGGATTACATTCTTGGGTGCAGAACTGGACACATCAAATCAAATGGCATTTCTTACAGCAGAAAAGCAAAAACAACTACCACTCTATTTCAAGGCATTAACAACGCAGAACCAGCTTACCGCAAGGAAAATCCTGCAAGCCCTGGGTTACATGGCATCCTGCATAATATTGATCCCACATGCCAGACTGCATATGAGGAAATTGCAATGGTACCTAAGGAATTTATGGTCTCAGCACAAGCACAGCCTAGAAACCCAAATTCCAATAATTCCATGCCTGAAGCAAGAATTCCTGTGGTGGGCTCAGGCCTGTCAGTTGAACAAAGGACTGCCTTTCCACAGCCCTCACCCAAGCCAGACTATCACCACGGACGCCTCAGACGTAGGTTGGGGGGCACACATGGCAGACAAGTGTATACAAGGCCTATGGGCACAGGATCAACTGAACCTACACATAAATCAAAAAGAGATGCTGGCAGTGAAACAGGCAATTCAGACATTCAGACCGTTTCTTCAACAGGGTCATTTGCTGATAAGGACGGACAACACCACAGTTATGTGGTATATCAACAAGCAGGGAGGCACACATTCATATCCTCTATGCCAGATGGCAATGGACCTGTGGAATGTGGCCCTGAACCTCAACATTCAGCTCCAGGCCTTATTTCTGCCAGGAAAAGAAAATATATTAGCAGACACATTAAGCAGAACTACCACGGATGCCCACGAATGGATGCTTCATCCGGACATCTTCAAAACCATTACAGACAAATGGGGGCTACCAGAAATAGACCTGTTCGCATCCCCACACAACCACCAATTGAGAAAATTCTGCACAAGGACATACCACCCACTTGCTTGGAAGGTGGACTCCCTATCCTTCAGTTGGGAAAACCTAGCAGCATATGCATTCCCACCTCTACCTTTGATGCACAAAGTGCTACTGAAGATCAAAGAAGAGCACCCAAGGATCATACTGATAGCTCCAGACTGGCCGAGGCAGCATTGGTACCCACTTCTGAGAAGTATGTCTCGGACACACGCATGGCCTCTACCTCTAGTTCCTCTGCTGCTAACGCAGAACAACTTCAAGATCCTGCATCCAAACTTGAAAACACTGCAGCTAGCTGCTTGGAATCTTACATGAGACAAAATAACCCAGAGCTATCTCAGAGGGTTAAAGACATTATCCTGGAGGCTTGCAGACCCTCCACAAGGAAGACTTATTCAGCAAAATGGAAAAGATACCTCAATTGGAGTGCAGCAAAAGGAGAAAATGTATCATTGGCAAACATAGCTAACATCCTGGAATATTTAGCAGAACTTCTCCACAATGGCCTGTCTTACTCCTCCATCAAGATTCATGCATCAGCAATTTCAGCAGAATACAACATGGATCCTCCAGTCTTCTCTCATCCTCTACTCAGGCAGTTTCTGAGAGGAATTAAAAATGTAAAGCCTCCAAGGAAGCCACCTCTGCCTACATGGGACCTGAACTTTGTGCTGGAAAAGTTAACTCTTCCCCCTTTTGAACCAGCAGCAACAGCAGAATTACAGTTCTTATCTTGGAAAACTGCTTTCCTGCTTGCAATCACTTCAGCAAGAAGGTGGTAGTACAGCCCTTCCTTATCTTCCATCAGGATAGTGTCCTTGAGAACTAACCCTACTTTTATGCCAAAGGTGGTCTCCAGGGTATCATTGAACCAAGCTATCCACCTACCAACATTCTTCCCCAACCCAAAGAACAGGGGGGAAAGACTACTGCACACCTTGGATGTACACAGACAATTGCGATACTACCTGGACAGAACCAAAAACAATAGAAAAACTGACCAGCTTCTGGTAGCATATGCAGCAGGAATGGAAGGAAAAGCAATTTCAAAACAGACAATCTCAAAATGGATAGGAAATTGCATTAGATTTTGTTATTCCTTTCATGGGAAGACAACTCCAGAAAACATCAGACCTCACTCCACAAGGGCTACAGCCACTACTACAGCTTTCTTACGAGGAGTGGCTACCAAAGACATTTTAGAGGCTGCTACTTGGAGCTCCGTGCATACATTTGCCAAGCATTATAATCTTTATACTCCAGATCCCGAGCAGGTTTTGCCACTGCTGTTTTGCAAGGGATCTTAACTACACCATAATCTTCTTAGTGTCTCCTCCCCCAGTTTGGCTATGGTATTCTACCCATTTGTTAGGACTGCAGATGCATCCTTGAAGGACATAGTACAGTTTTGTACCTACCATAAATGTAAATGTCCGAGAGGAATGCATCTGCAGTCAGGATTACCCGCCCTCCTTCCCCTCTGTGGTACTCCTAGGGTATTTTCCCATCTTGTAGCTAGCTGGGGGAATTTATTATGGTGTATTTGTTTGTATATATGTACATACATGTTTATTTGTTGTTTGCTGTCTACTATTTGGAATCATTTGCATTTATCCAAATTTAGCCTTCCTAGAGGGCACCTGGCATCTGGGGCAAGAAACACTGAGGAAAATGGCGTCGGCTGATGCCTTTATACCCAATCGACAGTAGCAGTGACGTCGGGTGAAGTGCGACATCAGCCGAGGCCAGACCCAGACTTTGGAATCCGGCCGACCGAAGGGCTGCCTGAGGCAGGACAACCCATTTGTTAGGACTGCAGATGCATTCCTCTCGGACATCTACATTTATGGTAGATACAAAACTGTACTTTTTTCCAGTTGGGCTTGTTCAGTGTTTGCAATCTGCAGCTTAAATAGATGGTCTTAAAAGTAATGTTTCTCTTGTCAAGAGTGTTTTGCTTATTTTATGCACTAGGTTTATAGCTAGAGTAATAACTTTAGCATAGGGACTGAAGGGACATGAGCATGACAGTTGGAGGGTGATAGGATAAGTCATTGTTTCATTGAAAGACTTTGAATTACTTTATTGGAATAAGCTTCATCCAGAGTATGGTCAGTTTTGTGAGTATGGAGATACTAACGTATGGGCTATCTCTGTAGGGGTGGAACAAGGGAGGTAAAATAGTGCCTATGAAAATGTGTACAGCCTGAATTCCCAAGTTACGAGTATGAGGGTGTGGAGTATGAGGGTGTGGCCATGGCAAGTAGAACTTGCTAGGTACGACAGTGTGACCTAGATAAGTATTTTATTTTCTTTTGTAAGCAGACTGTTTTTTTTTAGATTGTTAATTAGTTAATTTGACAGAAAACTGTTCTGTGTTGGACCATTTTCTGGTTTGCCCTCCATACAAATGGTGAACACTGTGGGAAACGTAGTTTAACTGTATTATTATTAGAAAAGTCAATAACGGACAGTACAGCAAATGC
This sequence comes from Protopterus annectens, assembly GCF_019279795.1. NCBI lineage: Eukaryota > Metazoa > Chordata > Ceratodontiformes > Protopteridae > Protopterus > Protopterus annectens. Next base: position 954,024,560 of record NC_056727.1, read on the forward strand.
ACAGAAAAATACTGATTATTGTTAAGTATTAGAAGTACATCATAGGCAAATATGTTTACGTTTGTGTGTTTATTTTGGAGTTCGTGTAAACTTAAGAGGTGGTGTGAAGTTGAACAGAGCTAAAAAGTCTGAGGTCCTTAGACAAGAATAGAGGTAGCTTTGGAGTCCAGCAAGCGGACAGGATCATGAGTACATATAATGATGAAAAAAAAAGCAAGATCTCTCTCTCTCCCTCACTCTCCTTACAAGTTGCAGCAAACCCATTTATAGCTATGGCTATTTGCAGAGATAAGGCAAAAAGGAGAAACTGAAGTAGGTTGCCAAGTCTGTCTTCCACATCTCGCACCTGTGGACAATTTAGAACAGAACCTTCAATAATAAAAGTCTAAATGTTACAGCAGTAGAGTGGCAGCATCAGTTCACCCGGATAGATGAATAGTCAGACGTCCCCAGCAGAATTAACGATGGGTACTTAAAGCAGGTTTAAAGGAATCCAAGATGCTGTGCCAGGATTAACAGATTCTTGGGCTAACAGGAAGATTATTGGAGATAGTGTCTACTAGCAGGGCCTAGTTCACAGGTTACAAGTGTTTGCAGCTGACTCACTGAATTTTTGAAGTACATTTTCAGAGCGGTCACCCACATGGTTGAGCTTGGTTTTCACCTTCGCAAATTTAAATTACTTTTCAGCACAGTCAGGGAGATATTTGACTTTTGTGGAAATCAGCTATGGGGTCCTACGTTCTATAGTGCCAGTTAGTGGGGTGGGGGTAGTGGGTGACTGCAGGTTTTGCTGGTTCCTTCTTTCCAGAATATGTGCAGCATGACTATACAACAGGCATTTGATGTATTAATTTAACAATCCCTAGTTTAAAATTGGAAAATGTTTGCAAAGCCCCTCAGACTTCATTTCTGCCTCTATAGGAAATATATATATTTTTTTCTTTCTTTATGTTTTGGAAAATGTGTGTCAATGTCTCTCTCTAAATAAATATATATATATATATATATATATATATATATATATATATATATATATATATATAAACACAGTGTGGTTGTGTTTTAGAACCATAATACATGGTTTACTGTCAAACTACGCTGTCGTTCACAGTGGCAGAGAGATGTTTAATGGGTCCTCTCGAATATTACATTTACACCTGTATGTTTTTACAGCATGAGATAGATGGTCAGAATATTTTGAGATTAGTGTTACCAGAAGTTTTTCCTCTGTTACTTAAAAGGTTTTGCATGTGGCTGGGTCACTGAAAAATTCATACCTGGCAAATGAATATACAAAGACAAACACACAAAGTATATGTAATCTGAGATTCCATTTCTGAGCTTTAAAGAGAAATCTAATTCAATCAGTGTTTTTATGAGACACTGCTCTCCCTCTGTTCCCATGGTTTCTTGCTACAGACAGGAAGTAGTATACCTTAAAAGGGAAAAATATCAAACCTCTTAATATCAAAATATGCCTTTCTTTTTTAGTAGAGAGGCTAGCTTATTCATGTGTGTTGCCTGTTTTTTTTCTTTTTAAATTAATTTTCTTTTTTCAGACCCCTACTATTTTCTAATAGCCATGTTGTCTAATCAAAGCAGCTCACAGAGGAGGTGGAGACTAGGTGCCACCCCCACTCTCTACAGGCTTGGCAACCTGACAGGCAAGCAAGCTCTCACAGTGCCATGAAAGCCTCAGCTTTTGTTCTATTTTTTTTCCTCTCTTTTTTTTAGAAACCAAATGGTTACAGGTTTTATAAGAATGACACATTATCTGATCACCCAGCGTTTCTCTCTTATTTCTTAACCTCCCTCCTCCAGTTTCTTATTCCTGTCCTCCAGTCCAGTCTTAGAAAACCTTGATACAGTTATGTTTCACATAGCCAAGGGCAGTGTTTAAAATATTTTTTAACATTAACTGTGTCCTCATTAATGAAAATAAGCTTGAGCGTCTGAAGGCATTGTCTGCTATAAATGCATTTTCTAGTGCACCTTGTAAAGCAAGAAGCCTTTATCCATAGCTCCCAACCTGTTATGTCATCAGTGACAAAAGGTGAAAATAATTCTGGTTTAAGCTCTGAATAAAAGTGCTTTTAAGTATTTCTACCGAGTCATGTATGGTGTTTCTGGTATGACTATTGATAACAAAATGCATTTCTGAAAAAATATGAAATTCCAAGGTATTGTTTATGTTTTGACTGTAAATCTTAGTGTTCTTTTGTCGAATCACATATGAGTGTGCCTTGACTCATTTTGCTTCAGAATGTTCTGTTTTATAAAGTATATGATTTGTGACAAAACAACTATTACAGTTGTTGTACTCTGTAAGAAGCAGATGTTAATACAAGTAGTCTATCAGTCCGTTACTAAATAAATAATACTAGTAGAGAGAAGCAGGGATATCATAGTGATCTGTAATATCAACAGCATATTTGGTATCATGCCATTTAAATTGTGGTAATGTGCAATTGAATAAGTATTCAGCAGGTTATTGGGAAGTTATTTCAGGTCAGTCCTACCCACACATTGTGGTCTGGAGACATGTACAGAAAATGGATGAGTGCGGTTCTGCCTCTGTAATGTGTTTAACAGTTTTTATAAAATTATTTACACACATATCCACTGTGGTACAGCGGTACTGTTGTTACCTCACATCAAGAGGTTCTCGTGTTCTGTTCTCGGCCGGAGTGCCTTCTGTGCAGAGTCTGCATGTCCTCCCCATGGTCTAGTGGCCTCCGAAAGACGTGTGAATGGGCGTGCCTTCGCTGAAGGTTGGGCTGGCAACTCGGCACCATAAAAATCGACTACTAATCATTAGCGGACCGGAGTTCCGCTGTGGCGACCCCTAACCGGGTAAAGCTGAAAAGACAAGACAGACAACACCAACTTTTAAATATGAGATTAAGTAAATGTTATGCAAACAGATGTACACATTGATTTAAGTTCTTGCATCAGACGGATATGTATATCAATATAATAAAATTATTAATTGCAGGTAATTCATTTGAGGTGTTTGTTAGTATCACACTGTAATGGAGTTTAGTTTTATTTCCCTGCTTGATAACTGGGTATGTAAAGTGACTACAAAACCTTTTTTAAGCATGACCCGGGCAAAAGGTGTCCATAACTGATATGTCAGATTTCACGTACAATAACAGTGTAATTTAATAATATGTACTTAAATAAGTTTTATCACCAGTTAGCATTTTTGTGTTGGTTCAGCTGTCATTATTTGCTTGTGTGACAAACTTCATTTATTTTTGTAAGTGCCTTTATTACATCTTCACATTTGAAACTATGACAAAAGTACACCTACATTAATAGACAAGAAACCAAGATGCATTATTGTTTTTCTTTATTTCAATGCATTGTACATGTATTTCTTTTCAACAGTTATTCACTCCAACATTAAATAAGTTGTTCAAGTCCTGCTTTTTGTTAAAGTTCATTTCTCCTCCTGAATATTATTCTAAATGTATTGTTCCCACAAATTATTTGTACTCCTCCTGAGCATTATTTTGCATAAATTGTTCTCATAAATTCCTCATTCCTTCTCCTAAGCATTTATTTTGCCTATTGTTCTCACAAGCTCCATTAATTTCTATGTAGTTTGCTCCTTTCCTTTTCTAAACAATCTCACCTAGTTGTTTTATCTCTTTTGTAGTATTCAGTACTTTAGTTACAGTTGAATTTAATTGTGATTTCCATTTTACTAGTAATTGTTTTTTGACAGTCAGTAGCATTAAACTTATAAGGCCTTGCTATGTTTAGGCAATTCAGAGCCCATGTCCCTGTTCAAAAGGATAATTTCCTTAGTTTCAGTCATTTTCTCCCTCAATATTTCTAATATAGTACTCTGTAGGGATTTTGGTACTTGCGTATTATCACAACCACAACTGGAGCAGGAGAAGCGACTCATTTCGAAGACCTTCTCCTGCCGAAATGTGTTGGTAAAGTTAGTTTGTAAGTGTGTCATTGAAGGTATTTGTCATTACAGTGACTTTCCTGTATGGGGAAATGAAAGCCCAAAAAATTTTCCGCTGTCAACCAATTCGAGAACATGTAAGTAACAGTAGCTGTTGACAGTTGTACACTTTCTAAGAAACTTTTTAATGGCAATGTGTAAAATCTGTCCGTATTTTGGGGGCTTTTGACACACCATTATTTAACAATTTCCACCCATTTTATTTGGAAACCAACTGCCAGGCATGTGAAGCAATAGCAATACCCAGCGCCTGTAATGTGACATCACTAACTGCAGTTGGTATGGTGGCTTGCTTGTTGACGCCGGTCTTTGTCTTGTTGGCACTCTTTGGTTTTACTTTTTTACCTGCGTACACCACTGCACTAATTAAGCCATACAACATGCATTACAGGCTCAGCCTGCACATGTATTTCTCTTTTCACGATATTTAAAAGAAAGTGAATCAGAACACTTGCAACCGCACACTGCAGGTCAACCCAACGTGGGTTGACTCATTTGTATGGAAATTCTGACAGTCTAGGTTCCTGCTTTTGGCCATAAGCCAAGTCACAGCTTTTATTATTGAAATCCCCTCAGTCAGTTGCTTATGTTTCAGTACAAAGTACTGAGAAACTGGACCACTGTGCAGAAGCATCGCTACTTACATATTATCGAGTTGTTGAGAATGTGGTTGGGATAATACATAAGTACCGGGATTTTTTTATTTGCCAGTTCTTTACAATTCCCCCCAAAATCATGTTCCCACTTACCTCTCTTTCCCGTCACATCTCCAGCACTCTCTACCAGAGGAAAAGTTGTTTGGATTCTGCCTGGGATATAAAAATACCTAAGGTAACACTTCCAAACAATAATTCTAAAACTTCTGGACTCTGTTGTGTAGTTGGGAGCCATATACACATCCTCTAATGGTTACTTTATAAATCACACAACCATTCTTTTTTTTCAGTCTTTTTCTTTTGTCATACAATATTTCATAAACTTTCCTTAATATTTTTGATTGTGACTGTTAACTGGGATTGTGATTATTGCAAGTCAGTTAACTACGAGGTGCTTGTGAAAGTTGATAGGCTTCCTGAGTCTTGTTACCATTGACTTTGCTTAGCAGTCCTTGAATGTCTGTAAAAGGTGCATACTGAACATCGTAAAATGCATATTGTGAAGACATTGCAGCATTTGCAACTCTGTCATGCTTATTTGTAGAAGCAGCTTAGGATCCAGCTGAGTAAATGCTGAGAAGTTCAGTAAGAAGGTCAGTGTGCATATATTCATGTATCATTCTGGGCGTTCAGGCTGTTAAGTAATAGCACATGCAACAACAGTTTCACTTTGATTCTTTGTGAGACACTTTGCTGAACTGTGTTTTTCTGCACATGTGTGCAGTATGAAGATCCACTGTAGACTACATTTAATGTTTGCCATGTTCAGACTTTGCTGTTATTTTTTTTTATAATGCACACACGTACAATGCTTATGGCTGAGCATCTTACTTACTGGGGAATGTGTTTTGTCCCTTTATTACTCACACTGGTATAGTTTGTTGAAGAAGTAAAATGGCTCTTGGCTTGTTTTTTTATATGTGAAATGATGCTTTTTATTTGTTTATTTGAATTGTCTCTCTTAATGTATTATTCAGTATATTCCTGTTACTAAGTGACCATGGCGTATGCTAATTTTTTTCAGTACTTTTCTATAGGATGATGCTTAGGTGATGTGGTTGTGTAGTCTGGTCTTTGTAGTAGCTTTTCCCAACTCTTTCATTGTGCCATATATTTTTACCACTGAGAGTGAATCAGGGTCAATAGGTTCTAATAATATGTTTTTCTGAAGATTTTAAAATGGGTAGCCCTGTTAGGATATACACAGAAGACGCTGAGACAGAGGGATGACTATTGATTGCTCACAGCAGGACCCATGTTTGATAAATTTGGGTCACCAGAAGACTGGCTCTAAAGGTTTGGCTTGTAGGTAGGTGGGATGGCACTGTGTCAGATTGCCATTTTGCACAGACCAGGGCATACAGATGTCAGTACGTGTGCAAATACATTGTGAACTTGCATGTGGTAAGATGTGCTCATGGTTATATTCTGTATCTCTGATCACCAGAATTTAAAAAAAAATTCTGCACCTTGAAAAAGATGGAGAGATTATTCTTTTACTATTCTGATAGCCTTGAATAATGTGCTGATTCCTGCCAGAATATATGGTGCCACACAGACTCCTTGCAACTTGCTAGAAAAAAGGGCTACTTTGACTTGGATGATGAAGTGGAGCTGTGGGGATGACGTGCCATGCGGTGCTCCAAAGCCTGGTATAAAAAAAAATGCATAATGTTAAGTTGTCTATCTCGCCTTCATTCTTGCTGGTTGGGTTCGGAGCCGATCCTCGCCTCCGACTCGGCCATCTTCTAACGCTTGAGAGCTACATACTGGCTCGAGGCCTCCCCATATCCCATGATGCCTGGTGCTAGAAACCCAGATCTCGTTTGCCGCTTCTGCTGCGAGGTTGCTCTACTGGCTCAGGTCGTATAAAACTTTTATATTGTGTCTTTTCTGTCATAAAACTAGTTAGTTTTAGCATAGAAATTTTCGTTTAGATAGATCTTTGGTATTAGAGTTGTGTTCGTGTCTGATTCCTTGTCTTTTCCCCTCAGAAACTCGTTTTTATTTAGAGAGTTTCCCCTCCCCCTTTTCTCTTTCCTCTTAAGGTTTTCCGTTTAAGCTAGGGAGAAAAAAAAGTTATCCTCTAACTTAACCAGAAACCTTTTAGAGGTAAGGTTATCCTCTATCTCCCTTAACAAAAAAAAAAAAGAATTCCTTTATTACTGTTAGCTATAGTTAATTATTGTTGTTATAGTGTAATTGGTTTGGGTAACTGTAGTGTATTTTTATTGTGGTTAGTTACCTCTTTGGTGTGTGTGTTTTTTTCCTTGGTTTTTCTTCTTTCAGTATGTCCAAGGATCCTAAGCCATCCGGATTCAAGAAGTGTGACTCATGCTGTCAGAAGATGTCTCTGACAGATGGTCACACTTCTTGTTTTTATTGTCTGGGCACCGTGCACCTGCAGGACTCTTGCTCGATTTGTCATGCGTTCATACCAAAAGTCCTGCAAGAGCGCAAAAACAAATTGATCTTGCGGGGTCTGCTTAAACCCCAAGATTCACCGGCAAAGGCTCAACCCGTGAAATCTTCTAGGCCACCTAAACCTTCGACTCCCAGTTCAGAGCCGTCGTTGGGTGAAGCCATACCATCCATCTCGGCTCCAGCTGGAATCGATGTTCCTCCCTCCCAGTCGGCTCTGACACGTTCTTCAGAGCCGTCTGAGAGTCGAAATAGGTCCGGGTAGGGATGCCATCAAGGTGATGAGGAGTGTACTGGCCCCAGAGTCAGTCCCACGATCGACCCCATCGGCTCCTCCCCCTAGGGTGCCTGCGTCAGCCTCTGCCCCTCTTCCAGACCCCAAGCTTGGGGATCCAGCGCTCCAGGACACCCCTTTGGGTGTATCTTCCTCTTCTGAGCCCTCCCCTGACCATTCAGAGGAGCCACCTCTCAAGAGGAAATGCAAGAGGAAGCATGTTGACTCCCCCAAGTCTGTCACATCGGATACTGACTTGGAGGAGTCGGAAGGGTCCCCAAGATCCCCCTCTGAAGATGTCTCTTTCTCAGACATCCTTGAGATGCTTAGGCAGAGGGGGAACTGGAGTCCCCTAAGCCCTTCCGAGGATGAGTCGGTATTCCTGGATGCGTTTGGATCCCGACCTTCCACCTCCTGGATGTCTCCGCCTTTCGACCCACTGATGTCTGTGGTGGCTTGGAAGGCATGGACGGCTCCAGACACAATGGAACTGACCCCTAGAAGACCTGCCAAATTCATTACTGCTCCGCAGGACAAACAGTTCTTGACCAAAGGTGTCCCCGTTGATGCCATGGTGGTAGCGGTGGCCACAAAGAAGGAGTTGGCTGAAACTTCTTCATCCATCCATCCCCCTAACAAGGAGTCCAGGACGATGGACAGATATGGGAAGCGGATGTTGTCATCAGCGACCTTTTCCATGCGATCTCTGAATTACCTCTGCCACTTTACCTGTCTTCAGAGGGATCTCCTGAAAGAGCTTGGAGATACCCTCCAAGATCCATCAGCTGAGGGGGCCCAAGCTAAGGCAGCCTCCCAGCTGGCGACTCTTAATTCAGTGGTAAACTCCTCCATGAGGCTCATTTCGTATGCAGCCGATGGGGCGTGTAGAGCCACAGGCACAGGCGTGGCCCTAAGGAGGCACGCTTGGATGCGGCTATGTAACTTTGCGGAACCTTTCAGAGCGTCTTTCACCAATACCCCTTTTGATGGTTCCTCTCTCTCTCTGGATCACAGGTGAAGGATACCCTTACCAGGTGTGAGCAGGAAGGCAAGACTCTCTCTCTGCCATAGGAGTCCATTTTTCCACTCCTTCCAGACCATATCCCAAGGGTCAGAAGAGTGGAAAGATGTGGCTCCGGAAATCCCAGGGAGCCTTGCCGGACACACGTGGTGAGTTTCCCTCCAGGGGCAGAGGAGGGAACAATAACAGACGCCGCCCTCGTGGCAGAAGGGGTCCACAAAACTAGGGCAGCAGAGAATCTTTCTCTGACAAGCCCTTCCAGCATCCCTGAAGGGTTGCCCAGCTGCTCACCTCTGGAGGCAGTCAGGGGAAGATTATCGCTGTATCCAAGAGCCTGGCAAGACATAACACAAGACAAATGGGTACAGTCCGTTATATCCGGAGGCTACAGAATTCCTTTTGTTCACGCTCCTTTATTGTCGAACAAGTCCCTTCCAGATGTTCCACCCAACTAAGGGATCAAGCAGTTCAGGAAGTTTCAAAACTGCTAAGAAAAAGGGCCATCCAGCAAGTCCCAGCAGACCAGCAAGGATCCGGAATTTACTCGAGGTTCTTTTTGGTACCAAAAAAAGACAGGGGACTGGAGACCCATTTTGGATCTCAGCAGACTAAACAGGTCTGTACAAAGAACGAAGTTTCGGATGGTCACGCTACAGTCCATTTTACCCTTCCTGGGTCAGCACAATTGGATGTGCTCCATAGATCTTCAGGATGCGTACTACCACATCAAAATGGACAGGCACTCCAGAAGATTCCTGCGCTTCTGGCTGGGAGCCAGCCATTATCAGTTCAGAGCTCTGCCCTTTGGTCTCACCACAGCCCCCAGGGTGTTCACCAAATGTATGGCAGTAGTTACCGCTCACCTGAGACGGAAAGGATTCCAGGTGTTTCAGTATCTCGACAACTGGCTCCTCACTGCTACCACCAGGCATCACCTTCTGCAAGCCAGAGACTATACTATCCAGACGTGCTCCAGACTAGGTATCACTATAAATTTCGAAAAATCTGCTTTGTCGCCTTGTCAGTCTATCATCTTTATAGACGCAAACTTAAATACAAAAGACAGGTCATCCAGCCTTCTACCAGACAGGGTGTTAATCATTTGGCGGCATGTCCAAGTCTTGTTACAATGCAAGAGAATTCAAGCCAGGTTCATCCTCCAAACTCTGGGTCTCATGGCGGCAGCAATCATACTCGTCCCTCTGGCACAGTTTCACATGAGGATCCTCCAATAGCTTCTTTTTACCCAATGGTCCTTCCAGCAGCTTCCCATGTCTCGCATATGATTATCATCACAGAAACATGCAAAAAGCACCTTGCGTGGTGGATGGTCTCCTCATCAGTGCCCCTGGGCAGACCATTTGTACCTCCCCCTCCAGTTGCTACGGTGACCACGGATGCCTCCCTGATTGGGTGGGGGGGGGGCATTATCAGGGCAGAACAGTCCAGGGTACCTGGCAACCTCAATTGTACAATCTGCACATAAACGTCTTGGAGATGAGGGCCGTGCTTTTAGCATTGCAAGCTCTTCAGGACTCTCTTCCTACCGGGACAATTGCAGTTCAAACGAACAATGTCATTCGTGTGGTACATCAACAAGCAAGGCGGAACCAGGTCCTACCCCCTATGTCGAGAAGCACTCAGACTCTGGCAGTGGGCGATCTCTTCCCAACGGTTTCTGACCGCAACGCATATCCTTGGGAAATCCAACGTCATAGCAGACAGGCGGAGCAGAGCTATTGTCATGGCTCACGCGTGGTCTCTGAATCAAGTAGTAGCGGACCAAATCTTCCGCAAATGGGGGCAACCTTGCTGCAACCTCTTTGCCACCCCTTTCAACAGCAAGTGCAGCAACTTCTTCTCTCTCCTACCACATCCAGGGCATTCCCCCAGAGACGCTCTAGTCCACGATTGGCCTCAGGGACTTCTGTACGCATTCCCTCCTTTCCCTCTAATTCACAAGCTGATACAGAAAGCTACCGTATTGGGTTGCAGAATGATCCTCATTGCTCCGTACTGGCCTCGACAAATATGGATGTTATGTGATCCTATCTCGCCTACATTCTGTACTGATGGGTTCGGAGCCGATCCTCGGCTCCGACTCGGCACGCTATACTATAGAACGAAGTCTCTTATTGGCTGATCTATCCTACATCCCAGGATGCACCACCACTGCTTCCCCAGATCCCGTTTGCCACTTTACAGCAAAGACGTGGTCTTGGACTTGGCTGAGCTAAGTGTCTATTTCTTCAAAAGACTTACCCCTCACAGCAGGACGATTCCCCTTCTAGAGGCAGAGGAGGGGGAAATTTTTCAGGAAGACGCCGTCCCAGAGGCGGCAGAGGCCCCCGCAACACTGGAGACCGCGAGTCCTTTCGTGGCTCCTCAACCTTCCAGCATCCCTGAAGGATTGCCCGACTGCACAGCTCCGGAGCCAGTCGGGGGTCGTTTTTCGAGGCACCTAAAGGCCTGGGAGAATATCACTCAGGACCGATGGGTGCTCCGAATCATCGCCGGAGGTTACGTCATCCCCTTTTCACAATCCCCCCCACCATCCAGAAAAATCCCGGACCCACCACCCAGTCAACGGGATCTTGCAGCCATCGAAATCTCAAAGCTGCTTCAAAAAGGAGTCATCCAACCGGTCTCCGTAGGCCAGACCGGATTAGGGACTTGCTCAAAATTCTTTTTGGTGCCAAAAAAGACCGGGGACTTGAGGCCCATTTTGGATCTCAGCAAGCTAAATCGATCAGTCAAGAAGTCCAAGTTCCGGATGGTCACCTTGCAATCCATTCTCCCGCTGCTGGAGAAAGGTGTTTGGATGTGCTCTATAGATCTCAAGGACGCCTATTATCACATCCTGATAGATCAGGCGTCCAGGAGACATTTGCGCTTCAGCCTGGGAGACAGTCATTTCCAGTTCCGTGCACTGCCCTTTGGTCTCACCACAGCCCCCAGGGTGTTCACCAAATGTTTGGTGGTGGTGACTGCTCACCTGAGGAGTCTAGGATTCCAGGTGTTTCCATATATAGACGACTGGCTCCTAACTGCCACCTCCAGGCGTCTACTCTTACAGAACCTAGCAGCCACTATATCTCTAGGCAACTCCCTAGGAATCACCTTCAATTGGGCAAAGTCTGTGTTGCTGCCATCTCAGCGCATACGGTTTATCGGAGTAGAGATAGATTCAAAGCAAATGCGGGTCTATCTTCCTACAGAGAGGATAGAAACATTACAGTCTCAAGTTCGAGCCTTGCTTCTCAAACGCCAAGCCCCAGCCAGGATGGTCCTACAACTGTTAGGTTCTATGTCGGCCACCGTTCTCCTAGTCCCCTTGGCAAGATTACATATGAGGATTCTCCAGTGGCTCCTGTCAGTCCAGTGGTCTTATCAGGATCTCCCTCTCAGTCACCTCATTCGGATCACGGAGACGTGCAAGCAGGACCTTCGTTGGTGGCTTCTTTCCTCCAACCTGGATCAGGGGCGACCCTTCGTTCCACCTCCTCCAGTGGCCACATTGACTACGGACGCCTCCCAGACGGGGTGGGGGGGACATTACTTGGGCAGGTCAGTCCAAGGCAATTGGCATTCCGTCGAGAGTCTCCTCCACATCAACATACTGGAGATGAGGGCGGTGCTTCTATCTCTGCAAGCGCTACACGATTACCTCCCTCCGGGCGTGATTGCCATTCAGTCCGACGACATGTCCGTAGTCTGGTACCTGAACAAGCAGGGAGGGACCAGATCCTACCCCCTTTGCAGAGAGGCCATGAAAGTATGGGACTGGGCGGTTGCAACCAAACGTTTTCTGGTAGCGACACATATTCCTGGGAGATCCAATGTAATAGCCGACAGACTGAGCAGAACTATTCTCTCCCCTCACGAGTGGTCTCTGAACAACACAGTGGCAACTCAGATTTTCAGAAGATGGGGAACTCCTTGTTGCGACCTTTTCGCAACCCCACTCAACACGAAATGCCAGCAGTTCTTCTCTCTCACCCCAGTTCCGGGGGAGATTCCCAAGGACACCCTAGTCCAAGCTTGGCCCACCGGCCTGCTATACGCCTTTCCACCGGTTCCCCTTCTTCCCAAGGTGATCCAGAAGGTGATTCACTTGGGGAGCAAGATGATTTTAGTTGCCCCATACTGGCCTCGTCAAGTCTGGTTTCCCTATCTTCGGAAATATGCACTGGACGGTCCATGGTTCCTGGATCAGGTTCCGGACCTCTTGATCCGTCAGTCGGGACAACATCATCAGTCCCTTCACTCGTTGAGGTTAACGGTTTGGCTCCTCCTCTTCCGACCATAGTCAGGAACCATGTTTTCGACCCGGAAGTCATACATATCTTGTCCTCGGCCCACAAGACTTCTACTAAAAAAATGTATAACAGCAAATGGAAGAGATTTGCTATTTGGGCCCAACTCCGGGGATTAGATCCCATAACTGTCCCGGTGTCAGAGGTTCTGAAGTTTTTAGCTTCTCTATTCAATCAAGGTTCTTCGGTCTCTACCATCAAGGTTCAATTGGCAGCTATTTCCAATTTTCATGAAACTATAGACCCACCTTTGATGAGTAACAAGTTGTGTAAAGCCTTCATGAAAGGTGCTGGGCTGCTACGACCTCCGATTTCTCATCCCGCTCCACCGTGGGATCTTAATGTGGTGTTAGGTGCTTTGACCTCTTCCCCCTTCGAACCGGCAGCAACTTGTGACTTGAAATTTCTTTCTTGGAAGACTGCTTTTTTGGTTGCACTTACATCAGCCAGAAGAGTTTCGGAACTTCAAGCCCTATATGTCAAACCACCGTACCTGGTTTTTCACAAGGATAGAGTATCCCTCAGACCTAATCCATCCTTTGTTCCTAAGGTTTGTTCTAGTTTTTGTCTGCAACAGTCATTGGAACTTCCAGTTTTCTTCCCAAAGTACTCAAACAGAGCGGAATACATTTTCCACACATTGGATGTTCACAGGCAATTGCGCTTCTATTTAGATAGGACGCACCAAAACACGGAAAACAGATCAGTTGTTTGTGTCCTTTTCGGACAATAAATTGGGCAAAGCCGTCACGAAGGTCACTATTGCCAAGTGGATCAGAGACTGTATCAGTCATACTTACTTCCTTTCTAATAAAGAGCTTACAACCACAGTGAAAGCTCATTCTACAAGGGCTATGGCTACTTCGACAGCATTTCATTCTAAGCTTGCCATTAGTGACATTTGTGCTGCGGCTACGTGGTCTTCTCCTCACACCTTCATTTCTCATTACAAATTGGACGTGGCATCCACAGTTCTCAGGAGTGTTTTCCAGTGAGCCACCCAGGAATCAGGTGCTAGGGACGCTGTCCCATCAGTACAGAATGTAGGCGAGATAGGATCACATAACATCTTTTAGTTATGTACTTACCATAACTTTAGATGTTTGGGATCCATCTCGCCTACATTCCTAATAACCCACCCTCCTTCCCCCTGCCTTGGAGATCAGAATAGACCGGACGGTTCAAGTTTAGCCGTTTCATCTTGAAACATTTGGCAATATTATATCAACAGTCTGTGTGTGTGTGCATGTGTGCGAACAAACAAGATCTGGGGAAGCAGTGGTGGTGCATCCTGGGATGTAGGATAGCTCAGCCAATAAGAGACTTTGTTCTATAGTATAGCGTGCCGAGTCGGAGCCGAGGATCGGCTCCGAACCCATCAGTACAGAATGTAGGCGAGATGGATCCCAAACATCTAAAGTTATGGTAAGTACATAACTAAAAGTTTCCGTTCCTTCATCATTATCTTATCGAGCAGCCTTGGACTCTGGACCCAGCTCCAGACCTCCTGATCCATCAGTCGGGCGGGTTGCATCATTCCCTACAATCTCTCAAGCTCAAGCTGATGACTTGGTTGCTCCACTTCCAACCCTAGCCAGGCTTCCTGATTTCTCCCAGTCGGTGCGTGAAATCATTTTATCATCGCACAAGTCTACCACTAGAAAAACTTACGCTAGTAAGTGGAAACGTTTTTCTTCCTGGGCAGAGGCTAAGAATATAGACCCCTTTTCAGTCCCTGTTCACCACATCCTGGAATTTCTTGCGGAGCTCTTTCATACTGGGTCTGCTTCCGCTACAATTAGAGTGCAGTTAGCCGCAATTTCAAATTTTCACATTGGCCTTTCAGAAAGTAGTATAAAGTCTCATAAGCTTTGTAAGGCCTTCCTCAGAGGAACCACTCTGCTCAGGCCCCCGGCTAGAGATCCTCCACCCCCGTGGGATATGAATTTGATTCTAACCTCTCTAATTTTGCCCCCATTCGAACCTGCAGCTTCCTGTTCTTTGAAGTTTTTATCTTGGAAAACACTTTTTCTGGTAGCAATTACTTCAGCGAGAAGAGTTTCTGAACTGAAGGCTCTTTGTATCCGTCCCCCGTACCTAGTGTTCCACAAAGACAGGGTTGCTCTTAGGACTAATCCTTCCATCCTTCCTTCCTTCCTAAGGTCTCTTCTGAGAATAACTTGAACCAGTCCATTGACCTTCTTGTATTTTTTCCCAACCATTCCAACAGGGGAGAATATAAGTTACATCAATTAGAAGTTCACAGGCAACTGCACTTTTATTTGCATAGGACTAAGGACTTCAGAAAATCGGATCAGCTTTTCCTTTCTTTTGCAGAGGGCAAACAAGGCCTACCAGTATCAAAAGTAACTTTATCTAGGTGGCTGACTTCTATCATAACCTTTATCTATCAGCTGAGGAAGAAAGAATTGCCTGTTAAACCTAAAGGCCACTCCACCAGAGCATTAGCCACTTCTGTTGCTTTTCAAGCTAGGTTGCCCATGGAATCTATTTGTGCAGTGGCCACGTGGGCAAATCATCATACTTTCATCTCGCATTACAGGTTGGACGTGGTTTTCAGGAGCAGAGCTGATTTTGGTTCCACTGTTCTGAAGAGTCTGTTCCATTGAGCCACCCAGGATATTAGGTGCTAGGGACGCTGTCCCAACCAGCAAGAATGAAGACGAGATAGACAACTTAACATAAACATATCACCTACCATAACGTTCCATGTTAGTTGTCTCCTCTTGCCTTCTTTCTAGCGTCTCACCCTCCATCCCCCTATCCTACTAGACCGAGAAGAGTTTCTCTATGGATTTACACTGGCTGAGTCTTCTCTGGCTATCCCACTCTACCTAGTAGTCTCTATAGTTGGGCTTATGTATGATAGGATAGGATTCCTTCATTATTTTGTCTGCTGTTATTCTCACCAAACGAGATCTGGGTTTCTAGCACCAGGCATCATGGGATATGGGGAGGCCTCGAGCCAGTATGTAGCTCTCGAGCTTTAGAAGATGGCTGAGTCGGAGCCGAGGATCAGCTCCGAACCCAACCAGCAAGAAAGAAGGCGAGAGGAGACAACTAACATGGAACGTTATGGTAGGTACATAACTTCTTTTTCTCTTTTAACCAACTGAAAAAGAAGCAAGAGAGCTTGTGTTCAGTGCTAGAAACCCAGGTTTGGTGATGGACTTTAATTCATCATCAAGACTGATATAAGGCCAAGAATTCTTCCACAGTAGAAGGGGTAAACTGAAGAGGAGGCAGCTGAGGTGACACTTAACCAAGAGTGGTATGTTAGTGAGTTGGTGAGGTTCAGGACCATATTAGTTATTGCATACTGGAATGTATGTGGCAGTTGAGACAATATTGCATATGTGGCTGCAGTCTAGAAGAAAAAAAAACAGAAATAGGGCTTACAATAATGGCTTCCCTCTGAGGAACATGTACCCACCTCTGTGTTTACCACTGATTTTATTTATTTATTTTTTTGTTTGTTTATTTTTATTTGAGGGCAAGAAGGACGATATTTACAGTGGCGGCCCGGGGAGAAAACTGCCAGCAGGATAATGAGTGTGTTACTGTTTTGTAGTTTAGTAACCATAACATGAATTTATGTTGTGATGAGCTCCTAATGTCCCACCTTTTTTCCCCCTCCCACCCTACTCAGATATCTTCATTTTTATATACTGCATAATTATCCATCCTTAATCCTGATTTAAAATGCCATTATACAGAACTTGTATACTACTGGTAAAGCCAGAAAAAACATGCCCCTCTGGAACCCTTTGTAGTTTTTCAGCCATTCAATAATTACAATACCTCTGATTGCCCTGTTTCTCACGCTGGTTGTAAACATATTTACAGCTATATTGACTGTGTTATAGTCTGCCCTTCCTTACTGTTTTTCATAATAGCCTCACTCTGTATATACTGATTATTCAACATCTCCTTTTAAACATATCACTCTCTTTCTTTTCTTAGTACTCTCCATGATGACACCATACACAGCTTGTTGTTAACAGTACCATTCATTCTCATACTTAAAATTTGCCCTACTTCTGTCTTCAGTTAGTAGCTGTTACAGTGGAAAGCAATAAGTAAACAACACAAAACACTTAAAATGAGAGCAGTGTTATTTTAAGACCTCTGTAAACACCAGACTTCAGACTGAAAATGCCCTTTGTTTAGAACCCCCCCCCCACGTCAATCTACATCACACACATTCAGGAAATCCACTTTTTCAAATATTAGGAAACAAAGCTCATTTGTGTTAACTGTTGTCTCATCTCCAAAGATGATTTAACAGCATGAACAAACAAACATTTATTGACGGTGGAGTGCATGAATATGTTCACATGTATCACCAGTATGGAGACTTGAAATCAAGGTTGCAGAAAATATTACCTTCTCAATTCCATCGGCTGTGGAAATGGTTTCTCCTACATGTTTGGTATTCGGCTATCTTGTGTTTGTTGCTGACTGCAAGCAGACACTTTAGAATTTTCCTTGTGTTGTCATCAACATGAAGTATTTCTGAGTAGCACGTCAGTAAATATAAGGTTTTAAAAAGGTGTCTTTCCAATGTGATGATTTTTCTGGTAATTTGTTCTGACTGTAGTAAGAAAACAGTGCCCCCCACCCACATACACATTGGATTAAAATGAGCTACCCACTCTCTGCCATAGTTTATTGTCATAATGAATGTTAATATAAGCAAATGTCCATATACTGGACTCTTCATATTTATGGCATACAACCTAAATAATGGTACAAGCTGTTGACAGAAAAGATGAGTAGTTATATTAGTTAGAGGTCTTGTATTGACTGTCTGTGGAGCTCCAGCTGTTGTTGCAGATAGGTGCCTTTTCCCACTGTAATGAATGGGTTGTGTTGTTCATGTACCTGAACCAGGTTATACTGTACTCCTTGCCATTGCAGCTTTGGTACTAGAAGGCAAAGACTGTATCTCTTGGATGTCAAATAATCTGTTCACCCATACTATCCATTATCCAGATTGTTGTAGCTGTAGTCATACACTGCCAGTAAAACATGCCCTTCTTATGACCAGAACAGAACCCAGCCAGCCTTTCTGTAAATTTACCTTTGTTTTGAATTTACTGTAGTTCTTTCATTCATTTTTGAAAAAGGGCTTAGTACAGCAAAGGAATAGAAATTACAGAATTCCAACGATAGCCCACCTTTGTGTAGATTGTTAATCATTTATTGCTTTCAGATCTGTAATATATTCTTCCTTTATGCTACTCTTTGCTAATGTATACTGGTGGAAATTTGTGTAGCTGCATCAGGGTAGAAACTAGTGTGTGGAAAATAAGCCTGCATCTTGTTTGATTTTTCTTTTGTGTGACTGCATTGTGCAGTTTGACATGGTCTAGCAAATCCCAGGCAGGGATGGTGCTAAATGATTCAAAAGTAAGAGATTGTATTTGGAGTAGTACTGAGTTTATTATCTATGAATCTTTCAGCTGTGTTTTGGTGGTTGCTGCCTGTTAAATAGTGGAAGCTTCAGGCTGCTGCTAGCAGTAGTGTTAGGTTAGGTCAGAGCTGTTTAGGTGAGATGTTGGTTGACTCATAGGTAGGTACCAGGCTATTGGCCGAAGGGCCTAAGTAAGCCTAGCCAACAAGGTTCCCTGGCTTACACCACCCAAGAAAGTTAATAAAAAAGTATTCATTACCTTTTCTTAATTACTGCCAGTTGCTACATGTCTTATCTGCAGTAATGGTGCTTTGTTTTTATTTATGTAGTAGTGTTTCCTGCTTTGATCATGGAGGGGCATAGCTGTATTAATCTCTCTTGTAGCACATGGAATGTCATGATTATGCTGCAAACACAGGTAAAAGGTAAACTTTTTAAGCATGTCCCCTAGTGCAAAACTTGACCTGAATGGTATTTTGGGGTGTTTAAAAAAAAAAAAAAAAAAAAAAGCTTGTTAAGCACACCTAAGTACTATTAAGTTCATGATGTTCTTCATTCCACATTGCTGCAGTCCTAACTATTGGGTAGTCCGCTGTCCAGTCGGCCCGAATACCAAAGTATATGGCTGACGTCGGTCAGGGCGCATTAGACTGACGTCAGTACGTCAGGGTACTAATGCGCATGACCGACGTCATATCCTCAGTCTTTTTTGCCGCATGGTCCGATGCAGAAGCAATTTTGCGAGTGCAGGTTGGCGTTCTGAAAGTTTCTGAAGCCAGAGTTTCAGACCGAATCAAAGTTGGCTAAGTACCCCGTTGGGGAATATTTTGGTTTTTCTTGCCTCAGTATTTAACCGGATGTCAGAAAAAGTGAATAACTGTATTTCTTGTGGGAAACAGATACCTCATAGGGATTACCATACTTTGTGTATACCTTGTTTAGGGCCTGAGCACGACGTTGTTGGATGCCGCTCTTGTGCTAGATTTAACAAACGCACTATTAAGAGAAGGTTAGACTGTGCCAGGTTAGTGTTTGGGAAGCGTTGTAATTATAAAATGCCGCCGGATGTTCCGGCCGCTTCGCTAAAAACGCAAGGACAAAACAGCAAAGCCTAGAGTGGAGGAACCGACAGTCCCAGACGCCGGTTCTTTAGAGGGCTCAGTGGAGCCGGAGGTTTTGCCAGGTGTTTCTTTGGAGTCTCAGGGAGAGACTTTACTGTTACAGGATGTATCCTCTCAGGAAGTAGGCCAGGCTGAGGGGGCTTCTCAGGTGGCTGTTCTTCCCTCTCTTCCTAAGGTGGTCAGAGCCTCCCTTCGGTTTCCAAGGCTTCTTTGAGGGGCAGGCCGAGTTTTGCTTCAGTGGGGGTTTCTCCTAGTACTTCAGGGTCTTTGCCTAAGAAACATATGCTTAAAATGGCAGAGGATTTGATTACTATGATAAGGGGTTCTATGCCCCCTCCTGATAAGAGGCCTAGGGTGGAATCTGAGTTTGAGAGTTTTGAGCAATGCTCGAGGCTTCTGAGTCTTCGGCTGAAGACTTGCAGGAGTACCCTCCTTATTCTGATTCTGATGTGGATGATTCTACTCCTTCAGCTTCCCTCCTGAGGATTTTTCATTTTCAGAGACTCTGCATTCCATGAGGGAGCATTTTAAATGGGAAGGTCAAGATTTCTCTGATTCCAGGAAAAGGCTTAGGGAATTCTTGTTTTACCCCAGCACAGGCCTTTAGCTATACCTCCTGTTTTGAATGTGGTGGAAGATGTTTTGCAGAGGCTTCCCTGAATCCGGATTCTTTGCCTCCTGCCCCAGTTAAACCGGATAGGTATTATAGGGTGCCTGAAGCTCATAAGTATCTTTTAAGAGTCCTAGGGCAGACCCGAAACTGTCTCTCAGGGGCCTAAAGGTGTGAAGGCCTCAGTTGTTAAAAATCCTGTCCCTCCTGATAAAGAGGCAAGGGCTTTGGATAGATGGGGAAAGAAAGTGTATACTTCTTCCACTTTAGCCATGAGGGCGTTGAATTGTCAGTTTCACATGTTAAAATATCAGAATTATCTTCTTTCACAGTTGAAATCTAAGGTGGATGCTCTGGCGGAAGGTATTGAGTGTAAAGAGTTGCAGGATTTAGTTCATGTGTCTGAACAAGTGGGTAAACATTCCTTGCAATGTGGTTTTGATGCTGTGCAGGCCTCCTCCAGGGTGGCTGCCACTGGTTCTGTTCTTCGTAGGCACGCCTGGTTGAGAGATCAGAACTTAGCTGAGCATGTTAAGACAAGGATATTGGATGCTCCTTTACAGTCTGATGTGTTGTTTGGTTCGCCTGTGGAAGCAGTTTTAAAGAAGATGGAGGACAAGGCTAAGTCTATGCAAACTGTTAAGGATTTTTGCAGGTGCAGCCTCCAAGTTTAGTAGAAATTGGCCTGCTAAGGGATGGACTTATCCTGCTTATGATTCCCAGTCTAGGGGTAGGTCTAGACGTGGTAGGGGCAGAGCTCAAGGTGCTTTTAGGCCTAGGACAGGGAGTTCACCTGCTCAGACTTCTGGTGAGGGCAGGGGTCAGTCCTTTCGTAAGCAGACCCAATGACCTGCCTTTTCAGCTGCCAGTACCTTCTCGCCTGGCGGCACCTCTAGGAGGAAGACTGTCTCTTTTCAAAGAAAATTGGGATTTAATTACCCAAGACAAATGGGTTCTGGATATCATTCACCACGGTTACAGGTTTTATTTCCATACCTTGCCTCCTTTCAAAGGCATGCCAGACATTCCTCCTCTACAAAGACAAGAGGCTCACAAGCAAATTTCTCAGTTACTCCAAATAGGGGCCATTCAGCCGGTTCCTGTGCCAGAAAGGGGCCTAGGATTTTATTCTCGCCTGTTCCTAGTACCGAAGAAGGGGAACACGTGGAGACCAATTTTGGATTTATCTATCCTCAACACTTATCTGGACATTCCCAAGTTCAAAATGTTGACGTTACAACAGCTTTCACCTCTGCTGGGCAAGGATCACTGGATGGTAACTTTAGATCTCAAGGAAGCTTACCTTCATGTGCCTATAAGACTAAGTTGCAGAAAGTATCTGCGTTTTCGAGCTGGAAATTCTCAATATCAGTTCTCTGCATTGCCCTTTGGCTTATCTACTGCGCCCAGAGTATTCACAAAGGTTCTGGCTCCAGTGATAGCTTACTTCAGGCTAAAAGGAATTCAAATCTATCCTTACTTGGACGATTGCCTGATTCTGGCTCAAGAAAAGGAAGACCTTCTACAGCATTTGGAATATGTCATAGCAGTGCTAAGATGCCTAGGGTATTCTGTGAACGAAATAAAGTCCAGTCTAGTACCCTCTCAAGACATGTGCTTTCTGGGTGTGAGACTGAATACAGCAGCCCAGATGGCCCTTTTAACCCCGGACAAACAAAATAATCTTTCCAGTTACTTCCATCAACTATCTCTTCAGTCCGGGCTGACTGCAAGGACAGTCCTTCAAGCCTTAGGGTTCATGGCATCTTGTATTCTGGTGCTTCCCAATGCCAAACTGCATATGAGGAAGCTACAATGGTATCTCAAAATGTATGGACACAGCACTGCCAGGATTTGGACACTGTCATTCAAATAATACCTTGCATTCAAAAGGAATTTTTGTGGTGGGCTCAGGAATGTCACCTAAACAAGGGACTCTCTGTGACCCGACCAGAGGCGAGTCAAATTCTAACGACAGATGCCTCAGACATTGCTTGGGGAGCTCATCTAAATGGAAAGTGGATACAAGACAAGTGGCCTGCCAGACTACAGCATCTACATATCAACATGAAGGAGATGTTAGCAGTCCAGTTTGCATTAATGGCTTGCAAGGAGTTACTTCTTCCAGGGCAGGTGTTGATTCTAACAGACAACACAACTGTCATGTGGTACATCAACAAACAAGGGGGAACACATTCTTACCCATTGTGCAGGCAAGCAATGATTTTATGGGAGACTGCGCTAAGCTTGCAACTAACTCTTCAGGCAAGGTTTCTGCCGGGAGCACAGAACTCCTTAGCAGATGTGTTAAGCAGACAAATCATGGATCCCCACGAGTGGAAACTGGATCTTCATGTATTTCAAAAGTTGACAGTGTCCTGGGGAACTCCAGACATAGATATGTTCGCTTCTCCACTAAACCACCAGCTGCCAAAGTTTTGCACAGAGAGGTTTCATCACACAGCTTGGAAAGTGGATGCTCTTTCTTTCAGTTGGAAAAATCTTCATGTGTATGCTTCCACCTCTGCCTCTTCTTCCAAAGGTGCTTCTAAAAGTCAGACAAGACAAGCCAAGGATGATTTTAATAGCTCCAGATTGGCCTCGGCAGCACTGGTACCCATTACTGTGGAGTCTGGTAAAGAAGCCTCCATGGCCTTTACCCTTGATTCCACATCTGTTGTCTCAGAAGGACGGTCGTCTGCTCAATGTCAAGCTTCACTCTCTTCATCTAACAGCCTGGCATATTCTGTTTTGAAAGACAGCAGGTCTCAACTTCCTCAACAAGTTTTAAATGTGATTATGGAAGCCAGAAGACCTAGTACAAGGAAAGTGTACGCAGAAAAATGGAAGAGATTTTTATTTTGGACTGCAGCAAAGAATTTGGAGATTTCGGAGCCTAATTTGAGTGTGGCTCTTCAATATCTTACTGAGTTATTGGACAAAGGTTTGTCTTTCTCTTCCATTAAGATTCATGCTGCAGCAATTTCAGCTCACTATGATTGTGACCCACCATTGTTTTCACATCCTTTGTTCAAGCAATTTCTTAGAGGGGCAAAGAATATAAGACCCCCAATAGAGCTCCTACTCCTGCTTGGGATCTCAATTTTGTGTTGGAGAAACTTACTCTACAACCTTTTGAGCCTGCAGCTACTGCTGAACTGAAATACTTGTCATGGAAGACTGCTTTTTGTTGGCCATTACTTCTGCAAGAAGGGTTTCTGAGTTACAGGCCCTTATGGCGGTTGAGCCTTTTTGATTTTTCATAAGGATAGGGTATCATTACGTACTAATCCTTCCTTTATGCCTAAAGTGGTTTCTAGTGTGGCTTTAAACCAAACTATTCATTTGCCTACGTTTATGCAGATCCCCAAAATAAAGGGGAAAAGATTTTGCACACTTTAGATGTACACAGGCAATTGCGTTATTATTTGAGCAGGACTAAGGATTTTAGGCAGTCTCAGCAGTTGTTTGTTTCTTTTGCTTTGAGTTCTCAGGGCAAGCCTGTGTCAAAACAAACTATTTCTAGGTGGATTGGGTTTTGCATTGCATTTTGTTATTCCCATCATGGCAAGGAGATTCCAGCTGGGATTAGGCCTCATTCCACTAGGGCTACTGCCACTTCAACAGCTTTTTAAGGGGTGGCAACTAAGGATATTTTGGAGGCAGCTACTTGGAGTTCAGTGCATACTTTCTCTAAGCATTACCACCTTCCTCTCTACTCTAAGTCTAGGGCTGGTTTTGCCACAGCTATTTTGCAAGGCATGTTATCAGCTCCTGCTTCCTTATGATTTGCCAGCCTCCCTTACCTCTGCTTTGGGATTCTACCCAATAGTTAGGACTGCAGCAATGTGGAATGAAGAACATAGTACAGTTTTGTACCTACCATAAATGTAGATGTTCGAGGATCCACATTGCTGCAGTCCAATTTACCCTCCCTCCTTCCCCTCTGTGTTTAGGGGTGGTTGTGTAGGTGAGGTTATATTCTGCTACTTTTGTATATTTTGTATATATATATATATATATATTTTGGTGCAGATATGTTGGGAGTTTTTGGTTTTTGGCCTTATCTTTTCAGGGTCTTCTGACATCTGGGGCAAGAAAAGACTGAGGATATGACGTCGGTCATGCGCATTAGTACCCTGACGTACTGACGTCAGTCTAATGCGCCCTGACCGACGTCAGCCATATACTTTGGTATTCGGGCCGACTGGACAGCGGACTACCCAATAGTTAGGACTGCAGCAATGTGGATCCTCGAACATCTACATTTATGGTAGGTACAAAACTGTACTTTTTCCTTTTAGGACTACCAGAGAGTTGTGCTAACCAACAAAGAGCTGCGGTAGAAGGTAAAACATATTTTAGTTGAATTTTTTAAAAGCTATTAGAACTTCACTTTGCCACAGAAGTATGGCAGAACAAAGTATCTAATAGTTTTAAAGCTGTATTTCTACAGATGGACACATTGTTTCTGCCTGTACTAAGCAAATGGTCCCCAACCACTGGACCTTGGATCATTTGGTACCGGGCCACCAGGCTTGGAGTGAAACAAAAAAGTAAATGTGTGTAAGTATGTGTATGAGTGTGTTTGTGTCTGTCTGCATGTGTGAGTGAATGCATGTATGAAAACAGAATGTGTGTATGAAAGAAGAAGACTGTGTGTGTGAGTTTGAGTGTGAGTGAGCAGTGAGATTGACTGAGCCATTATTTTACACTCGCTAAGCAGCGTTTTTGCTGTTTATTGAGTGTAAAGTATGTCAAGGAAACCGAAAAAAGTGTGCGCATATGTTTCTGTCTGCATGTATGAGTGAATGCATGCATGACAGTAGGAGTCCGTGTGTGTGTGTGTGTGTGTGTGTGTGTGTGTGTGTGTGTTTGTCTACATGTGAGTGAATGCATGCATGAAAACAAGAGACTGTGTGTGAGAGAGAGATCGAGAGAGTGTGATAACGATCTTGTGTGAATGAATGCGTACATGAATGCAAAAGAGACGTGTGTGTGTGTGATCGATCCTTGACAGCAGCAATGAGGTTTGTATACCTCTCGACCATACCACTCAGCTTGTCTTGCAGTAAATGTGGGTCATACCTCTCAACTTCTTAGAGCAAGAAATCTGGACAAAGCCATAAATAATGGGGGGACAAAGGCCCAAAAAATAGGGACATTTAAGTACTGCTCTTACAAACTTAGAAAGTAGATAGAAATACAGATTTTGCATTAGCATGTATTTTCTGAAGCATATGAAGTCTGTAACTAAACTGTCTGTCATTATTTTCTGACTTCAAACCTCAATGATCTGCCAGTGATTTGCCGGAAAACAAGATTTTTATGAGAAACAGACCAAAAATATGAGGCAAAAACCTGGGAATTCTGCAAAAATCTGTACAGTTGAGTGGTATGCTGGACAATACCAAACAGAGATAGATTTTAAATATTGCTCTTATAAACTTAGAAAGTCAATAAGGTTGCCATTAGCTTTATGTACCCCTCGAACATAGCAGGTCGATGTTATGCTGTTAAGGAGAATATACACTTTTTTTTTGTAATTATTGCCAACAGTCTTTTTATTGTACTTTGGAGCTTTTCTCCTCGGGTCTTGGCTGAAAATGGACTTCTAGTCCAGTCGGGCCTCCTCAGTAAACACATGTCAAATAAATGCTATGCACTTTATTATGTGCGTGCAGTGACTGGTCTGTGGCAAATTGTGTTATATGAAACTGGTCCTTGGTGCAAAAAAAAGGTTGGAGAGTGCTGTACTGAGCTGGTAAAACAGTTAGGATTCCTATACTTTTCTTTACTGTAACTGGTAGTATATGGAGCAGATAAAGCTGCAAGCACTACAAAGAATTGTGATCGAGTCACCAATCATAACTCTTTGCTAGCATTGCTCTTGAAGTGAGTTTGTTGGCACCCATGTTTTGGACCCACAAAAAGTTTATCTAGTGTAGACTGCTGTGTTTAACCCTGAAACTTGCACAAGGAGCTGTGTTTATTATAGAGAGAAACAAAGTGCTAAAGTATGCTACCCCCATCATCTAATTACTGAATATGTTAGAGGTGATCAGTCTTAGTTAACATTTTGGATACTTCTAACATGTATGGTTAAATATTGCTGTTCTCATATACCATTTGCTTAAGTGAGCCCTCTGGTGTTCTTTCATAGTATTTGATAGTTTGTTTTATGGACTGAAGCATGGTATCCAGTCAGTATTTTTGATGTCCGCTAATGTGATTCATTGTGGTGGGTAAATGAGGGAATTGTACTAGGCCAAATAAGTTCATTAATGGATATGAATAAGTGTTTGCATGTTCGTTCACGTCTGTGTTAGTGTTAATCAGATTAAGTTGTTCTTGATGTTTACATTTATCTCTTGCAAGTCTTTTTGAAGATGTGTACAGTATTCAGGGGTTGTGTTATATACAAGCTAGTTAGTTTTTCCTGCTTTCAGTGACCATGCTGTACAGGATTATCTCCCCTCCTGTAGGGTTTGGGATTGTGAAGTATGCTGAATATGTTCTGTTCATGAAGAATTAACAGCTGACTTACTCCTTGTTGGGTATACACTGCCCTGAATGTGTTGTATTTTGAGTGTGATATTTTAAGAGTACTGTTCAGTGTTTTAACCTAGGATTCTGTTTGTTTGTGTCTTTCGGCTTTTCCCGATTAGGGGTCGCCACAGCGGAACTCCGATCCGCTAATGATTGGCAGTAGATTTTTACGTACTGGCTTGCCGGGCCTAACGCACAACCTTCAACGAAGGAATGCCCATTCACGCATGTCGCTACACAGAAGACGCTCTATCGAACGGGCAACGTCTAACTGTGAGGCGACAACGCTACCGCAGCACCACCACCGCAGTGTTTAACCTAGGATTCTGTTATTGCAGTAAAATAAGGTTTATGCAGGTCACTTTGAGTATAATATAGCAATTGCAGTAAAATTAGGTTTATGCAGATCACTTCCTGAGTATAATATAGCAATAACCAATAGCTGGGTGTGGGTAATGCTGGATTTACCTGCGATTGGTGTGGTTTGGTCACGACAGCGAAGCCCAAGTGACAAAACAAATCCAACCGTGGGCAAGTCAGCATTACCCACACGGGTTGTTGGTATTATATAATGACATTAAGGAAAAAGTTACTTTTCTTAAATAATGTCCTTGTGTAATGGCACCGTGGAGCTCTGCCGCATTTTTCCCTGGAGCTCTGCCACATTTTTCCCTGTATCCTGTTTTTTTTTTTTGATGTACTGCTCATGCGTATGAGACTTACATTCCCACGCTTACGTGGTACATCAGTGCTGTGAAAAGGAAGGAATGGAGAGAGGAAGATCTCCTTTGCTTTTCTGTTTTGTTTTATTTTTAATAAAAAAATAAAATTGAAATCTGCAGACTTCAAACATATGAGAGAAAAGGGTCAGAGAAAATAGGATTATCAGGTATGTTTGTCTAGTTTTGATAATACTTGCATTTTCTCTGTCCCATTTCCTGTCTGTCATTCTTTTCAAGTCTCCAGATTTCTCAGTTAATTTTTTTATTTCAAATTAAAGAAAACTACAGTTTCCTTAACATATATTAATAGAAGAAAGTCTGGGTGACCGGACTTTTTTCTTTTGGTGTATGCCCGATTTACAATGGGCACACTAGTTTGGCTGACCAATCAGCATGCTTGTTTTTGAATGTTAATGGCCAGTTATTGTATAATATAAAGTTTGTTTCTGATGCTGTTTGCATTAATGTCGCAACTGTATTTAGGACCACTAATGATATCCAGGCAGTATCTTTTTGGTAGGGTAAAGAAAATGATGTTTCAGCAGTTGATGAGGATAACTGCTGTTCTTATATGATGTTAACTGTCCTCATCAGAGGCAAATCTCTCCATTTTAGGTATTTAAAAATAAGTGTCATCTCCATTACTTTATTAATGAATTCCTGTGGTTTGACACTCATCGGGCTAATATGATGGCATACTCTTTAGTGGAGTTTGTCATTGCATGTGCCAGATAAAGTATTGTCATGTTTTTCATTGCAAAGCTCTCAGCTGCTTTGTTCATTAATGTTAAGTGATGGAGAAAATTGGGACGCTAACTTTTGAGAGATGCAGAAGCATTCAAGGGTGGTTATGCCTATCCAATCAGAATAAAGGTTAGTGAGAATAAAAGGCTGGAACTTAAATCATTCTCCAGTAAGAAAAACAGAACAATGTAAGGGTACAGAAGTTTCTCCTGTAACAGGGGCTAATGTTCCAATTAGTACATATGCACAGATTGTGGCACAAGATTCGGGTGAAGCCTGTATTTCCTCTGTTACCACTTTTTCAAACAATAGTGCTACAACCAAAGGACTCCAATGTATACAAACAAATGGAAGTATCAAGGAAAGAAGAAGGTGAAGGTAAAAAAGACAAAATCCAAAAGTATTTGCTATTTAAGTAATTTAGAATTAAATATTGATCACGTGTCTGTTCTAGAAAAAGATTTTTCTTTTATACCTTCTCAGAAAGCAAATGTAACAAAGATTTTGTTCTTAAATTGTGTATTAGAAAATTTAATTTGCATTGTATTTTATGTGATCAGTATTTTTCATTTAAAGATAGAGAATTTAGAAAACGTACTACTTGTACACTGCAGTTACATTCTGCATTACAAGTTTTTTAATGATGATTGTGAAGTAGATTTGAGGAAAAAATTACATGAAAATAGTGGCTGCAAGTTTTGTAATCTGTCTGAAAGGGAGAGGAGAGTTTTACATGATTCAACAGTCAGCAATGACATATGTGCTATGAAGGATAAAGGTAATGGAATAGTTATTATGAATAGCGTTGACTGTAAGCAAGCCATGTTTGATATGCTGAGGAATGTGTAATGTTAGAGAAGTTAAACTTGAAATTGTAAAAGGTTTTTCAAACATTGACAAATTATTGTATGATTTGTTAAGTCAAGGTTATATAAACTTTGAGCTCTATTGAGTTTTTTTTTAACATAGAATATCCTAAAACAGCTAAAATCTTTGGCATACCAAAAATTCACATAATTTAAAATCTCCTTTCATGTCGATAGTGGCAGCAGATTTCTATAAAACAGAACCAATTTCAATATATTTAGGATTCAAAATTCTTTCTGTAGTACAGAAATCAGAATTTTATTTAAGGGACTCATGGCACCTATTAGAATTATTAAGGGAATGTGACGTGTATAAGCATAACGAGAGAATTGTTAAGAATGATGTAATCTAAGTGTATAAGCAAGATGGTTACTTGTTGACCTTAGATGTAACTGCATTATACACCAGCATACTACAAGGACAATGAATTGAATCTATTAGAAGGTTAACAAAGTTCTCAGGTATTAGCAGTACTTATTTGAACACAGTTTTTATTTTGTTGGAAGTTATTTTGGGATGTAATTATTTTATGTTTAAAGACAAATAGTTTAAAAAGATCAAAGGGGTAGCCATGAAGGCCAGAGTGTCACCATTGTTTGCCACTTTAGTCATGGCTTGGTGGGAAGAAGAACGTCTAAAAAGTCATTCCAAACATTTTTTTACAGCATTTTATTGATGATGATTTGTTTGTATACTGGGGTAGTATAGTAGGAAAATGTCACAAATTTTGGGACAGTTTAAGTCATAGTGCCAATTATCTGAAATTTATTTATTTCAAACCGTATTGGATCGGAAGTCAATTTTCTAGATTTAGCAATTATGTTAAACAAAGATCAGAAGCATTTGAAAATTAAGTGTTTAGGAAGAAAAGTTGTGTTACTAGTTACTAACACAGTCAACATCCTAAGCATCTGAAATGAAATGTGGTAAAAGGTCAGTTTGTTAGACTTAGGATAACTAGTCAGGATGAGATGTATTAATTTGAAAAGTTTGTTTCTAGTGATCATTTTATTAATGAAATCATGAGTGAGATATTGTTAAAACAAGAACATTTTAAAAACATTTTAAATAAGGCCAATATAACATTAGAACAAGTTAAAATAAATCAAAATAGTGAGCGAAGTTGTTATAAAAGGGCATTTGCCTAATCTATTTCTAAAAACATGTGGGTTTGATTGAAAGTATTTTAGATGATAACTGGAAAATTATTTTATACAATTACTTTCCAGAAGTTTAGACTGCGGTTGTGGTGCTGCGGTAGCGTTGTCGCCTCACAGTAAGACGGTAAAAGCCGAAAGACTCAACTCAACAACTTTTCAGAAGTTTTAGGTGATAAGCCTGTGTTCACCTACAAAAATAGAAATAATTTAAAGTCTATATTAGAAAAGTCCAAAGTACCCGAAAGCAACACAGGCAGTATTTACAGGGTCTATATTAGACGACTGAACGCTCAAAATTTCGAGTGTTCTAATATCGACCCGTTTTCAGCGAACACTGAAAATATCGAAGAAACAGAAAACCGAATTTTTTCCTAGAGAAAGAATTTGGTTGTCTGTTTCTGTTGCTTCAGTATTTTCAGCGCTGTGGTGGAAAGTTACGGGTCGGGTTCAGGTAAGTGTGCGATTGTGTGGACGTGAGGGTTAGGGCGGGTTAGGTGAGTTAGGGTTAAGGCGCGGGTGAGGTGACTGTGCGATAGTGATGGACCTTAGGGTTTGGGTTAAGGTAAGTGAATAGTTAGTGGTGTATGTGTAGTTTAGTGTAGGGTTAGGTATAAGAGTTTAGGTGTATGTGTGTGGATTGCGGTTTGTTTGGTGTGTTTGTGTTGTGTGTATGTGTTTTGGAACAGCAAATTTTTTCCCTAAGAAAAAATTCGCTGTTCTGTATGTTCGATGTTTTAAATTTTCGATTAATAGGGTTCGATATTAGAACACTCGAAATTTTGAAAGTTCACTGTTCTAATATAGACCCTATTTACGGGACCTATAAGTGTAATAATTGTAAGTTTTGTAGATATATGTAGTAGGGTCTTTGTTATAACAGCGAACGATCAAAAGATTGAACACCGTTATATCGACCACAAAAGTGCGAACAGCCAGAACAGCTAATTTTTTCCCAGGGAAGAAATTTGCTGTTCCCAAAAAAAAAAAAAAAAAAAAAAAAAAAACCCACTATTTTAAGTGGGGGACTTCGTTCCCTACTTAAATATACCAACTCCGAGATCGCACTACAGTGCCGAAAACGGCAAAGTGACGGAAGCAGCCAAGCGACTTCTATCCCAGGGAAATAATTCGCTTGAAAGCCGCTTTGTCATTTTTGCGTTTTCGACATTTACAGTTCGACGAAGACACATTCGACATAATGCATGTTCGTTCTTCTGACAGGAACCATATCTTCTATGCATCAGACATTTTATATTAAAAGATTTTAAGAAACAGTTTAGGCTAAAGTTTGCTTTACTTGTAATTCATGGAGGATAGAGTCTTTAGCTGCTTGTGAAATGTGTGAAAGTTTTTATATAGAAAAAAACAACAAGAAAACTTTCCAAGAAAATATATGACCATATTACCACTGTCAAGAAACATGATTACACTGATGCTTTATTAAAACAGCGAGTGAATGTATTGATTTCAAAAAGTTATCATTTTTTGTTTTAGATGAAGTTAAAATTGATGAGTTCATGGGGGATTTCAACACACATTTAGAATGTAAAGAGGCAGAATGGCAAGTTAAGTTTGCAGCGGACAAGTCTGAATGAGAACAGTAATATCAAATGTTTTTAACAGCTCAAGAGATTGTAAAAATAAGTCAAGTATTATATGTTTTGTATGTGCATGTTTTATTATTTTTATTAATATAAATACATTATGGATAGTATGGTGTAGATAAGGCACATTAAATCAAAAATAAGTTGGCTTGTTGATTAGTGTTTGGTGATGTGATTCAACATTTTTGTATAAAAGAGAAAGAGGTGTAGTTGTATTTATTGTAATGAAGTTCTAGTTGAGTAAAGAACAAAAGCACTAAATCAACTTGCATCTGGAATTTTTTAGTTTCTTGGCTCGACTTGGTTAGAAAGTTTGTGTATTTACAAAATTGGAAAGGTGCAGTTTGTTTTACAAATGCCTAACATGGGCATCTCACATATGTATATTCTGAGAGCAAGGTCCCTAGTATAATTTATTGACTGCAGTTACCAGATGAATTCAGGATGGGTTTTTGTGGATTGGGGGTATATGGTAATCTGAGAGCTTATACTGGAGGGTTTAATTTTGTTGTTTTGTTTGAGGGTAGGTGGATTT
>NC_056727.1:954061584-954163248 GCF_019279795.1 Protopterus annectens
TATATATATATATATAAAATGTAATATATATATGTATGTGTATATGTGTATATATATATATATATATATATATATACATATATATATATATATATATATATACTAAGAAATGTAAATGTAGAGTTTCTGTTAACCTGAGAAACCAGAGAATTGTTAAGAATGATGTAATCTAAAATGAGTCATCCGGATGTATTATCAGTTTAAAGGACTTTCTCAGAGACCAAGAGAGAGAGCATTTTGGATTTTGTCTAAAGCTGACAATAACTCACCAGTACTCTGCTTTGCTCTATGTGTAAGTTTATTTAGAACTGTGATTGCTCTTAGGAAAAGATAGAAAATAGTAAGTTTAGTCTAGCTGTTTTCTATATTTATGTCAGAAGTGTTCTACAGTATTATTTTAAGCATTTTCCTGTGATCTCCTGTTGACTAGCACTGTGTAGTAAGAAGTATTGTCTTGTGTTTTTATTATTGAAAATATTTTAAACCTTTCAACCGTGGCTGTTTTGTGTAGAGATAATTTAAGCGCTGGAGTACATTGTACGTATGTAGTAATGCTCTTCAAGCCACTCCAATAGCTTTAGCCCTGGGTCACACTTATTACTGTGCAATATTATTATCCAAATACTAATTGGACACCCTTTGGTAAGGGCCTTTTTAATAGCTGATGTATTAGTGGTTGGTGGCATTTAGTACTACTGTAAAGTGGTGACTGGGGAAAGTGTAGATGCTAAGTTGTCTATCTCGCCTTCATTCTTGCTGGATGGGTTCGGAGCCGACCTCGGCTCCGACTCGGCCACTCTAAAAGCTCGAGAGTTGGTTCCACCGGCTCGAGGCTCCCCTTATATCCCACAATGCTAGGCGTGAGTTACCTCAAATCTCGTTTGCCGCTACAGCTATCGAGGTGTGTTTTCTACCGGCTCCAGGTTAGTGAAAGTTAGACTAGTTTAAATTCTTTAGACTTAAGCTAGCTTAGTGTATTTTTCTTTCCCCTTAGTGTAGTGGATATTATCCCTTCATTTTCTTTATCCAGCCCCTTTTTTTCTAAAGAACTTATAGTTCTTTCCCTAAGGCCTTCGGGCCCTCCCTTCCCTATCCTTAGGGTGTGTATGTGTTGATTAGGGAATTTTAACTTAATTACCTTTAGTTTAAATATTCCCTTTGAATCCTTATCAGTGTAATCTGTGTGTGTGTTTTTTGTGTGTGTGATTACACTTAGGGTCCTTGAGTATGTCCAAGGATACAAAGGTCTCAGGCTTCAAGAAGTGTGACTCGTGCTGTCAGAAAATGTCTCTGACAGACGGTCACACTTCTTGTGTGTATTGCCTGGGACCTTTACACCTGCAGGACTCTTGTGCTGTATGTCATGGCTTCAGCCCTAGAGTCCTGCAGGAGAGAAAAAATAAACTCATTTTGAGGGGTTTAATCAAGCCTGAAGGTTCCCTCTCTGTGTCATCGGGGAAACCTTCTAAGGCTTCCAAGACCTCGGCTCCAGCTTCAGAGTCGAGGCCTAAGGCTTCTTTGACTGCAGTATCTGTGGTTTCCTCGGCTCCGGCTGGAGCCGAGGCATTAGAGATTCCTGGGTCGGCTCCGATCAGACCATCGGAGCCGACATCTAGAAAGAGATCGAGGTCACCGTCCCTTGGCTCCGTTCATTCGGCTCCAGCGTCTCCCTTGCTGTCTGAATGGAGCCACAGATCTCACTCCTCCAGGTCATCGAGGCTCTCAGATCACGACCTCCAGAGGGTAGTGAGTAGACTTTTGAAGTCCGAGGCACTGGCCCAAATGCTCCAGAGTCCGACTCATCAGTCGATGCCTCAACTAGTTCCAATAAATATTCCTCCTCCGACTCCTTTGAGCTCGGAGCCGGGGCATCTCGGGACCAAGACTGTGGTAGCGTCGGAGCCGATACAATTGTCTTCGGCTCTGTCGTCGGCTCCGATTTCTTCCCTTGAAGAATCTTGGCGCCGGGCTTCCCTCGTCGGCTCCGAGGGGGTGAGTGGCATCGGACCCTTGTCCGACCCCCCTCTCCCTCTCGGTGCTTCGGCGCTGGTGAGTTCGGCTCCGACATCGGCCTCGGAGCCATCTCTGTCGATGCCGAGGGAGGTTCTTAGCTTCTCGGAGCGGGGACCTCTGGCTCTGCCGGACAGGGGTGCGTTCGAGGTCATGCGGAGTGTGTTGGAACCTTGTTCGACTCCACAGTCGGCTCCGTCCGCCCCTCCCTCTTCGGTGCCTTTGGTTATGTCGACTCACTCCCTCATCCCAGACCGCAGAGAGCTAGCTCCTCAAGAATCCCCTGTGGGGATCTCATCCTCTTCCGAGGCCTCCCCTGAATTGGCAAGGGAGCCCCTAGGAAGAGAAAGTGTAAGAGGAAGCACATAGACTCACCTGAGTCTGTCACCTCTGACACAGATTTAGAGGATTCCGAGGGTTCCCCACATTCCCCTTCTGAAGATGTCTCTTTTGCAGACATTCTAGAGATCCTGAAACAGAGGGGAGATTGGCCAGCCCTTAACCCTTCGGAGGATGAATCTGTGTATCTTGAGGCGTTTGGCTCTCACCCTTCCACCTCCTGGGTGTCCCCCCCCCTTTGATCCCCTCATGCAGGTGGTTGCAAAGAAGGCCTGGACGGCTCCTGATTCAGTGGACCCTACCCCCAGGAGACCTTCCAAATTTATAACAGCACCAACTGACAAGCAATTTGTCACAAAAGGTGTTTCTGTGGATGCTATGGTGGTAGCTGCTGCCACCAAGAAGGAACTAGCTGATCCTTCAGTGCCTGTTCATCCCCCTAACAAAGAATCTAGGTCAATGGACAGGTACGGGAAGCGGATGTTCTCGTCAGCGACCTTTGCTATGCGTTCGCTGAATTACCTATGCCATTTTACTCGTCTTCAAAGGGACTTGATCAAAGAAGCGAGTGACATGTTGAAGGATCCTACGGCTGCGGGTTTTCAGGACAAGATGAACACTCAGCTGGCTACCCTGAACTCCATAGCTAACTCCTCCATGCGCCTCCTCTCTTATGCGGCTGATGGAGCGAGCAGGGCCGCAGGGACAGGTGTGGCCTTACGCAGGCATGCCTGGATGCGGCTATGCAACTTTGCGGACCCCTTTAAAAACGTCATTCACTAATTCCCCGTTTGATGGGTCATCTCTTTTTGGTCCTCAAGTGAAAGAAACCTTGACTAGGTGCGAGACAGATGGCAAGACTCTTTCTGCCGTCGGAGTCCGTTTCTCCACTCCTTCTAGGCCTTACCCCAAAGGCCAGAAAAGTGGAAAAATGTGGTTCCGCAAACAATCTCAAGGGACTTCGCCTGACGCACAGAGTCGGTTCCCCGCCAGAGGCAGAGGGGGAACAACAATGGTAGATGTCGCCCTAGAGGCAGGGGGGGTCCGCAGAACCAGGGCAATCGAGAAGCCTTCTCTGATAAGCCCTTTCAGCATCCCTGAGGTGTTGCCCGACTGCCCACCTTCGGAGGCAGTCGGGGGAAGATTGTCTCTGTACCCAGAAGCCTGGCTATCCATGACTCAAGACAAATGGGTACAGTCCATCATTTCCGAAGGCTATTCCATTCCCTTCGTTCGCATTCCAAACCAATCAAAAAAATCCCTTCCAGATGTTCCACCCGCTCAAAGGGATCTTGCAGCTTTGGAAATTTCAAAGCTGCTTGCACAAAGAGCAATACAGCCAGTTCCAGCAGACCAGCAAGGATCCGGAATCTACTCCAGGTTCTTTTTAGTTCCAAAGAAAACAGGGGACTGGAGACCAATTTTGGATCTCAGTATCTTGAACAAGTCAGTCAAGAAAACAAGATTTCGGATGGTCACGCTGCAGTCCATCCTTCCCCTTTGGGAAAGGAAACTGGATGTGCTCTATAGACCTTCAGGATGCGTACTATCACATAAAATGAACAGACGCTCCAGAAGATTCCTCCGCTTCAGGCTGGGAACCAGTCATTTTCAATTCAGGGCCCTGCCCTTTGGTCTCACCACTGCCCCCCGGGTGTTTACCAAATGCATGGCAGTGGTAGCTTCTCACCTGAGACATCAAGGATTGCAGGTGTTTCCATATTTGGACGACTGGCTCCTCACAGCTCCCACCAAGCATCTTCTTCTATTGGCCAGGGACTACACCTTTCGCATTTGTCAAAATTTAGGCATTTCAATAAATTGCGAAAAGTCTGTTTTGTCGCCTTGTCGTACTATTACCTTCATAGGCAAATCTAGACACAGTCAACATGTCTGAGACTAACAGATCAGAGAATAACAGACATACACAAACTGGTCTCGCTCCTCTTCAGCAGCAACAGAATCAAAGCCAGGTTAGTTCTGAAAGTGTTGGGGATTATGGCGGCTGCCATACCTCTGCTTCCATTAGCCAGATTCCACATGAGAATCCTTCAATGGATGCTCTTCACGCAATGGTCATACCAGCAACTTCCGATGTCCCACACCATCATGATTACGCAAACATGCAGAAATCGTCTTCTGTGGTGGATGTCTTCCCCTCAGCTCTTGTTGGGAAGACCCTTTGTCCCTTCCCCTCCGGTTGCTACTCTGACAACGGACGCCTCCCTGATGGGGTGGGGGGGGGGCATTATCAGGGCAGAACTGTCCAGGGCATATGGCGACCAGACGAATGCCACTTGCACGTAAATGTTCTAGAGATGAGAGCAGTGCTTTTAGCGTTGCAAGCCCTTCAAGACTCTCTTCCCTTGGGAACGATAGCAATCCAGACGGACAATATGTCTGTAGTGTGGTATATCAACAAACAAGGCGGAACCAGGTCCTACCCCCTGTGTCGAGAAGCACTCAGACTGTGGCAATGGGCGATTTCTTCTCAGCGGTTTCTGATAGCAACGCACATCCCCGGGAAGTCCAATCAAATCGCGGACAAATTGAGCAGAGCTATCCTCATGCCTCACGAGTGGTCTCTGAAAGACTCTGTTGTGAGAGAAATTTTTCTCAAGTGGGGTCAGCCTTGCTGCGACCTTTTTGCTACTCCCCAAAACAGCAAGTGCAGAGATTATTTCACCCTATTCCCTTTACCAGGCCAACCCAGCAGAGGCGCTCTAGTCCAAGTTTGGCCCCGGGGCTTCTGTATGCATTTCCTCCCTTCCCACTAATCTCTCAAGTGATACAGAAAGCTATCGCTCAGAAGGCCTCGTTGATCCTCATTGCTCCTTACTGGCCTCGACAGGTTTGGTTCCCCTTTCTTCATCATTTTCTGTTGGAGCGACCTTGGCATCTGGACCTAGTTCCAGATCTTTTGATCCATCAGTCGGGTCAGTTTCATCGCTCCCTTCCCTCTCTGAACCTCACTGCTTGGTTCCTCCAGTTCCAACCTTAGCCAGGCTTCCTCAAATATCTCACTCTGTCCGAGATATTTTGATAGCTTCCCATAAATCTTCCACTCGAAAGATTTATTTGAGTAAATGGAAACGTTTCGCCTATTGGGCTCAAGGAAGGGACATAGATCCTTTCACTGCTTCCATCCAAATGGTCCTTGATTTTCTAGCTGAACTCTTCCATGCAGGTTCATCTCCATCTACTCTTAAAGTTCAATTGGCAGCTATTTCTAACTTTCATGTGGGCATTTCAGAGCTACAGGCCCTCATGGCTGTAGAGCCTTTTATTATATTTCACCCAGACAGGGTATCTCTGAGGACAAATCCTACTTTTATGCCTAAGGTCATTTCCAGTGTGGCTGTTAACCAAACAATTCATCTGCCAACCTTTTATCCAAATCCACAGAACAAGAGGGAGAGAATTCTGCATTCCTTGGATGTACACAAACAGCTAAGATTCTACTTAATCAGGACTAAAGTTCTAAGAAGAACTGAGCAATTACTAGTGGCATATGCTGCAAGATCAGAAAGCAAGGCTATATCAAAGCAGGCAGTTTCAGAGTGGATAAGCCACTGCATCCGTTTCTGCTACTTACACCATGGTAAACCTGTGCCCAAGGACATTAGGTCTCATTCCACCAGAGCTGCAGCTACTTCAGCAGCCTTTTTAAGGGGAGTACCAACCAAAGACATTCTGGAGGCTGCTACTTGGAGTTCTGTTCACACCTTTACAAAGCATTATCATTTGCCTCTCTACTCTAAATCCAGGGCAGGCTTTGCCACTGCAGTTCTGCAGGGCCTTATAGCCACTCCTAATGCTGTTTAGCTCCAGCCTCCCAGCCATAGCTTTGGGATTCTGCCCAGATGTAATGACTGCAACAGTGAAACATGAACAACATAGTACAGTTGTGTACACTTAACATAAATGTAGATGTTCGAGTGTATTCACTGTTGCGGTCCAGGTTACCCTCCCGCCATCCCCCTGTCATTCTGGAGTTTATCTTTTCTTCACTATCTTCTGCAACCTATGTGGTGTTTGCTTGTAGATGAAGGTAAAGGTTATATTGATGCATGTATGTATGTATATATATATATATATATATATATATATATATATTTTTTTTTTTTTTTTTTTTTTTTTTTTTTTGCTACCTTTTGGTTGGTGGGGGCACCTGACAATCGGGGGCAAGAAAAACTAAAGAAAATGGTGTCAGCTGCATGTTTTATACCCCTGACGTCATGGAAGAGGAGACAGCAACGCTTGGGACCCAAGACTTTGGAATTCAGGCCGACTGAGGGCAACCTGTCAGCAGATTACCCAAATGTAATGACTGCAACAGTGAATACACTCGAACATCTACATTTATGGTAAGTGTACACAACTGTACTTTCTTGATTGCTTTAATTGATTAATTGATGAACTGTTTCATAGAGTGTAATCTGATGAGTGTTTTGTAATGGTCTGAGGAAGCATCGTTTGATGTGAAAGCGCTTACCTGGTATTAAAATTATATTTTCCTGCTTTTAACCACCTCGTTTTGCATTTTTTTTATTTACTTATTGTTCTGCTATTGAAGTCCACCATGGCATCGTTGTTTATTGGAATATTCACTTATAAAAATAATGTTAAGAACAAAAACTATTTTACTTAGTTCCCTATTTCCCTCCTCCTCTCCTCATCTCAATGTTTTTTCAAACATTAATGACATGAAGTAGGGTATATGCTTTGGCATCCCTACAAGTTTGAGTCAAAAAAGTCCCATATTTCCATGTTTACTTGTTCAGTCATAATTTACAAATGTGATTAATACTTTGTAATCCCACATTTATTCACAAATTTCTGAGTTGATGGCTTTCTTCCAGTTGATCTCCATCTCGTAACTGCAGTCTCTGGTTCATTTCCAACATATTCCTGGTTCTTTTAGTCAACTTCTGTGCTCTTCTCTGTCTCGCAAGCATTTTCCTTTGAAACATTGGGAACAGTTTAACTGGCAAAGTCTCTCTCTGAACTTTATTATCAGAAGAACAAGAAGCAGAGTCCTCTTCTGTTTGATAGCTCACGTTTTGTTGGACAGACTTTTGTATTTCCTACTTAGCATGTTCTGCATCAGAAAAAGACGACTTTGATCCTCCAGGAAAACAATATTGTGAGGATAGTTGAATACAGCAGGTTGAATCTCACACCTGCATCTTGACATTCCTTGATGGTTGTATTAAATTTACTCCTCTTCTGCCTGGTGTACAGTGAGTAATCATTTTCTACAAACACTGTGTACTGTCTCCAACTTTTAGTACTTTGTCCCACTTCCAGAGTTTTGTTAGTCTCTATTCTTCCTGTTGGTAGGATTGCATCTTTACTATTAGAGGTCTTTGTTGCTTTCTCATGGCCAGATTTGGAGCATACGCACGATTTGCCCTTCCAATTAACAACTGCTGTGGATTACCAGTCCAGTTGCTTATTTGTGTTTTCATAAAATTAATACAGTTTATCTGATACAGCAGAAAATTTCAGTTTTTTTCCTACGTGCTCTATCCTCTAATTTTGCCATTTTTGAAACATGTCTTCTTGTGCAGTCTTATACTCCGCCATCCTTTTCTTCATTTCAGCCTGACTTTTGTAGTTTTATCAGCTCATTTGAATATGTGTGTAAAACTTCTTCCATTTTCTCCAGCCTTTTATTATTTGAATTGATATACTCCTTCAGGTTGTATGCATTTTAATCAGCTCTGAGCACATTTGACGTATTTTTCCACTAGTTTACTGGAAGCCATATCTTGCACCAAAACTGGAGCTTGAACTGCTTTTTGATGAACAACTGAAGGATTCTTGCCAACTAGTGTTTTCTCCTCACCTTTTGTGGTTGGTTTTCTTTCAGGTTCTCTACATTTCTTTGCTGGCATCCAGGCTGTGCACTTACTAGCTAGTAATTGAAATTTTACACAAAAGACAAATTCACTGGCTCTGTCTTCTAGGTTTCTGTTTTCACACTAGGAGAGCTGAAATGAAGCTGTTACTCAGTGTACAGCCATCTTGGAAGTTCTGTTCTTTTCATTTATTCATCATGTAGCTAATTCCTCATTTTTGGTCATGCACTGTTACTCCTATCTTGCTTCCTGTTACCCTTCTTCTGCTTCCCTTACCTCTTATCCTTCTGTTTCTGTGCTACTTGGTTTGGGGCCACGTATTTTTGAGTTGGTACCTGTGCTTTCTCCATCACTTCCTTCCTATTCACCTGTCTGACTTCTTTGTTTTACTTCTGCCTTTCGACCTTTGTTGTACTTTCAACCCCCACCCTTTTCTTGTTCTCATCTTTTTGTCGCACCCACTTTGACTCAGCTTAATGTACTCATTTTGTACTTCTGGTCACTTCTTTCTTTTCCTTCACCACTTTTCACATTATAGCCTCTTTCTGTCTTTCCTGCAAACGTATCGGCTGTATTTGGTAGCCACTAGTTATCCGTTTTACTTTGTGTCTTCATTTTGATCTTTGTTCATGTATTATTCTAGTTATTATTTTCAGGTATTCTTCAGACTGTTTGATTCCATTCCCTCCCTTGTGTTTGCTGTCATCTTATTTAATGAAGATACATTGATTTTCTGGGCTAGTACATTTAGTCTTAGCTTGTTTGTTTAGGTGATACATTATATAATTTTTAGGTCACACATTTGGGTTCTGCATGTGATTACTGTGTTATTTTTATTTGTTTTTACATTGCATGTTTGGTCTTGTTGTTTTTGTAGTTTGCTCCCTGGACTTCCTTTGAAAATGGGCTCTGCCTATTTGAACTTACTTGGACACCAGACAGATTTCAGATATGACTGCTGTTGTGCTTCAAGATATTATCTAAAGAAATAGTATTTTTTTTAACTTTTATGTTTGTTTTGTTGTTCAGGAAAGCAGAAATGATAGTCATCCCATGAACACAGGTTTACAAATCTTTCATGATGACTTATTTAATTGATGCTTAATAATGTTTACTAGTGTAACTGTGTCAATGTTTTGTCCCTGAAAAGAGTCTTGCTGTTTATATTTGCAACTTCTGGGTTGTGAACTTGAAATATTATCACCTTGTCTTGTTAATACCCTGCGGGGTGTGTTTCTTGTTTGTTGGCTGATGAAACAAATTCTGACCCTGAAATCCTGTTTGTTGAGGTGATCACTGCTAGACAAGCAGATATATACATACTATCCTTGTTCAATACCATTTATTTTGAGAAACCTTAATTGAAAAGATGCATTTATTTTAACTATTGATCTTTGATTATTGTATCTGTTTTTTTTTTTTTTTTTTTTTTTTAACACTATGGAGATCCTTCACGAGCAGTGCATTTTTTTTCACTGAATAGAAAATGGAAGCTTAGGATATACTTTTAAATTGTTTCTGTGTATTGGAACATAGCAGTATAGCAATTAATTTACCTGTCTTATTTCAGCTTGATAATTGGGTTAAGTGGACTGGTCAGCAGACCAGTTTTGGCTACAACCTGGACACCGTGATGCAAGAAACAAATAGCAAATTATACATAGAATAATGAATACACAAACTTGTACATAGTACAGTAATAAAGCAGAAAAGATGCATTTGAATGATGCTTACAGTTATAAATGCAAGTAATCATCATTTACAGTATGTACAGTTAAGCCAGGCATTCAACTAATGGTCATTTGTTTAAAAGTATGTCTTTTACTAGAAAGATGTGACTACAGTGTGAGCTGCAAGGACTAGACATTTTCAAGGAAGCAAGAACATTTGGTGTCCTTAAACAGTTGTTTTTTGTGCCTGTAAATAATTGAAATGCCTTTTGCTGACTTCTGCAGTTAAAGGATTCCAAATAGCTGGACCTTGTCTAGAAAAAGCCGTTTCTCCCATGGAGTTTTTAAAATGATGTCTAATGAGGGTAATGCTAACTTTTTGTTTGCCTCTCAATGTGCAGTTAGGCAACAGATTGGACATTTGACAGCTAAGTAGACATGTGACTTTGTAATTTACAGGGAACCAGTTACACTGACGTAGAAGTTGGCAATGATGGCTTTGAAGTTCTTCATGAAGAACAAATCTGTAGATTTTGTTTGTAGTAGTTTGTATTTTACTGTTTGAGTTGGAATGTAGGGTTACAGAGGGTTCCATATTCGATTCTTGGAGAAGTACATTTCTAACTTAGGCTTTATGAGCTGTAGGAGTAAGAAGATTTGAAATTCTACAGCATAGTTTTAGTTGGTGGAGTGTTTTACTGTTAATGATGTCAGCATGCTTGGTCAGTGAAAGAGTAGGGTCCAAGGTGATCCTACTGCTAAACGTCTGGAAATACCAATCCTTCTCCCTTTGACAAAGATGGGTAATGTTTTAATTGATTTGGGGGAAAGTGTATTCTTTTGCAATACTTATTTTTAGAATTCATGGCTGTTCAGCTCATATGTTTAAG
Source organism: Protopterus annectens (assembly GCF_019279795.1). NCBI lineage: Eukaryota > Metazoa > Chordata > Ceratodontiformes > Protopteridae > Protopterus > Protopterus annectens. The sequence goes on from NC_056727.1 coordinate 954,072,358, forward strand.
TTTATGCTGGCCTATTTCGAGAACATGATGAATATTATGGCATCTGTTTCCTCCTCTGAGTAAAAACAAAAAAATCCTTATTTATATAACTTGATAGTTTCTGTATCTTGCATGGCTGTTCCCTGTTTGAAATGTGCTTATGGTTCTACTGATGACAATTCCAAGACTGTTGCCACTGGGACTGTTAGGAGAAGGTTTGCTTTATTGCATTTTCAAACCCTTCCAAAAGATATCGGCTGTGAAATTTTGAAATTTTCATTGGATGGGTGGATATATTTTGGACCATCTGCTGAACAGGTCCTTAAAAGTGTGGTGAGAAAGGTAAGTTGATTCAAGGAATCTCTCATGTATTTTTCAGACATCCTTCTCCTTGCCAAGAAGTTTAATGCTACCACTACAGCCTTATTTCAAGCTGCTGGTAAGCAAACCTTTAAAAGCAATTAGTGGGAAGTTCCAAAAAGAAGGGAGGAACCTCTCCAGAGCAAAGGGCAGTCTAATAAGATTGCATGACTATGTGCATGACTCCCCTTCCTACCCTGGCAAAACTGTAATCCTTCCAGAAAGTCTGAACCTCCATTACTCTCTTTGGTAACAGTTTGTTATATGGGTTCTGAAAGTAATCTGTTAAGGTTGTACTTTCTGAGGAGTCCATCATTACCCATCAGACCAAACTCCCATTTTTCCTCCTGTCATTCAGCATCTTCTGTCTTGGGGATGATAAAAGCAGTCCCCCTGCTAGGTTAGGAGAAGGGTTTGATTCAAGAATGGTTATGGTACCAAAGAAAGAAGATTCTTGGAGACCAGTTCTGAATCAATATGGTAATTCCCTTCTGGCCCTGGCAACAGTGGTTCTCTTTTCATTTGGAAATGACCAGGATGGGATAAGACAAGGGAGTTTGATATACCCCAACCCCAGACTGCAACTGGCTACCTGGATGATAGAATCATAATACCTATTGGGTACTTTTTTTTTTTTTTTTTTTGAAAACCTGCTATGGTTTGTAGTCAATGGTAAGAAAGGAACTAGCACCCATTCAGGGCTGTACATTGTGTGTGCGAGTTACTGTCCTCTGGCCTGACCTACTCCTCCATCAAGTTTAATTTATTGGCCATTTCTGCATGTCTACCATTTGTTCGCCTTCTTTCAATGTAACCTCAAGTGAAAAAAATGAAAACTAGACAGCTGTTACAACAAAACTGCTTGATTTGGCTGTAAGCTACCAACAAAGTACCCCACTGAATTGCCTTAAAACAACTACACTGGTTAGAGCTCTCACAACTACTTATTGCCCATAACCTAAAATATAAACCAGAAAACAGTCCACCACTACAAAACACTGTATAGTATCACTCAACCAAGGAGCAACCCTCTCAAAATAATTCAGTTTTACTCACCATCAAATCTAATTATAGTGCTGCATGTGACAGTGTCTTCTCCTTTGTCTCCAAACTGAGGAACTCCATACTGTTACATTTAAAGCAACTTGAAAAACTAAATGTTTTCAAAAAATCAACTTAAACAGTATCTAAATAACTCTTGGCTATGCTCCTGCTCCATCCCAGGTTAAAACCTTAATTGTAAGCACCAAAAACTGTTTTTAATTGCTTTCATCAAAGGCAGGTTGTGTTCTACTCAACCTTGTGGACCTTGTTTGAGAAAGTCACCAACGCTATGAGTGAGGGCAAAAATGGTATACGCTACCTATCTTGAGCTGGCCAAAGTATTCAACACTATTCCCCATTCAGGCATTATAGGCAAACTCATGAAACTAGCTTTAAACCCCTGTGTCACTTGTTGGATTACAGATAGGACACAGGACGTCAAGACAGGGGACTATACTTCCTCAAAAAAGATCACTTAGTGCTCTGTTCTGGGGCCGCTTCTTTTTTTAGCATCTGCTTTTCAGAAGTCAAAACTATTGTCAGAGGCCTGTGGTTGACAATGTTTATGGATGACTGCAAGCTTGGCTCACTCATAGACTCCCTCAAGAATGCTAATATCATGCAAGAGAACTTGTCGGAAACTGACAGTTGGTGCCAGAGTCATGGTCTAAAACTGAATGCTAAAAAATATATAGTAGTATCCTTTGGAAAGTATGCCACCCTGGGAAATTACCAAGTAGACAATACAACCCTAATGTTAGACCAGTGGTTAAGGACCTGGGAACATGTGGACAATGACTTAACCTTTGACCATCATATGACTACTGTTGTAAGGAAATCTTCTGTGTTGCACAGCTTCTAAGCAAAGATGATACATCCAGGTCCAATAATGTCATTGTCCCGCTGTACTTGGCCTTCATTAAGACAGCTCTTGAGTATAATGCTCCCTGCAGCATGTACCTGACCAGGCATATGCAACAACTTGAATTCCCACAGAGGTTCCCCAACAAAAGAATACAAGGTGTTAATCACATGGAATGTGCAGACCACCTCAAAGCCTTATCTTTGCACTCACTCTCATGCAGACTACTGAGAGGTGATCTGTGCCAGGCTTAAAAGGCATTATCTGATCCAGTACTGATGAACTTGTTGCACATCCACATGTCTAACAACTTTAGAAATACCTGATCAAAGGTTCTAAACCTCATCTGCAGCATAAATAGAATATGTTGGGAACAGGTTTATGTCTGAGACAACCCCCTACTCTGGAAAAGGCTTCCATCCCTGACCCTATTCGAACACAACCTGAAATAGTGGATGGGGAATTGGAAATTTACTCCTGGTCTGGCACCAATGTCCTTGTTTGACAGAGGCAGCTTGTAAATGCTGTGCAACCTAAACCCAAGTAGTTGTTCCTGGGTAGTTTATCCTGTCATTTACAAATAGGTGAAATATGGCTAAGCTTAAAAAGGCTTCCTCCTAGGGCCATTAGCCTAGTAATCGCATATGAACTTAACAGTTCACTGCACCTTAATGCTACTCTGTGCAATTTTCTGCCTGCTAACCTTTGCTTTGTACAAGTCTCTCATATCATTTCTCACTCTTGAAAGTTTATACAACTACTAATCTTTTACTCCATTTCTACCTTAACTTGATCTTTGGCATCAAATCAAGCTTCCCAGTTTTATTACTTGTAAATGTCTACTACTGTATTGTAAACTCACAATATTGCAGGATTTGATTTATATTCTTGTAGTTTATTGAAAGTTTGTGTTTAATCCTTTGTTTCTGTACAGCAGTTATCGTATGTGATTTTTACTCTTTGTGTCAATATTTAATGTGTGACATTGCATAATTTTTGTAGTGCCTTTCTCACTGGACCTCTGCTGAAAATTCTTTCCCCAGTTGGACTTACAAGTCACCAAATGGAAACAAAATGTTTTGAAAGAGATGTTGTATATCAAGCTTCCCTGAAATCCGATGGCTTCTCCTTGGGATCTTAATTTTGTGTTAGAAAAACTAACTCTTGCTCCATTTGAACCAGCTCATTAGAAAATAGTCTTGCTTTTTGCTCTGACCCCCTTAAGAAGAGTATCTTGAGTTGCAAGTTCTTGTGGTGGCTCAACCCTCTCTCGTTTTCCACAAAAATAGTAATGTGAAGTTCAGATCTAGTTTTCTGCTGAAATAGATGGGAGGATGTTCTTCATGTTTCAGTGTTGCAGTCATCACACTTGTGTTATCTGCCTGCAGGTAGCCCTCAGTTGGCCCGAATGCCAGAGTCTTCGGATTTTTGCATCAGATGCTGTGGCCTCATCCATGACGTCAAGGGTATAAAACATGCAGCCGACGCCATTACATCAGCTTTTCTTGCCATGCGGGAGCCCGAAGCAGAAGCAGTTCGCAAGTGCCAGTTGGCAGCTACCTGAAATTTTAGTTTTTCGAGTTTCAAACCTGAAGTCTTCTAAAGCTAAATACCCCATTGAGGATCCTTTTTTCTTGCTCTAACCAATGTAGTTTTGCCTGTGGAAAGCAAATACCTCACAGAGATTTTCATTCTTACTGCGTCACCTGTTTAGGCCCAGACCACGACGTCTCTCACTGTCGGTTTTGTGCCTTGTTCAATGCCCGAACTATTCGTCGTCGGGCTTTTTTTGTCTCTAAATTCTTTCACTGTCGTTCTCTGTATTCCGAAATGGCTTCAGTAAGCCATCCGACTACCGATCTGAAAAAACACAAAGATAAAGACAGAGACAGACCACATAGGTCCAAAACTGCCGACGCTTCCGTTAAGCTAGTCGCCAGTCTGCCGGTACTCAGTGAGGCACTTTTGCAGCCCCTGTAACCCTATTCTGCAGATTTGCAGGCCTCTACTGAGACCCATTCAGAGTCCGGTATGCTGCGAAATGCTTCTTTGACTATGGAACCTGCGGATGTCTCTACCTTGTATGGGTCCGGAGCCACTGTGTAGGCACTGGCGTCTGAGGGTGTATTCAGACCTTCCGATGTTCGTATCATACCGGCTACTTCGTTAATGACTAAATCTACCAAATTTCTCAGGCCCAGAATTCACACTATGCCTAGGAAACCGACGACCAAAGCACATTCCCAAGCTCCCATGCCACAGAAACAAATGCCTAGAATGGCTGAAGATCTTATTACTTTAATTAGGGAAAGCCAGCCTTCTCCCTCTAAAAGACAAATAATTGATTTTCTTTCTGATTCTTCAGACCATGAGTCTGATGACTCTGACCCCTGTGATTACCAGGATATACCCTTATTTACCTATGAGGACTCAGATGTAGGGGATTCAATTCCCTCAGCCCCCCCAGAGGACCTTTCTTTCTGTGAAACCTTGCATACCCAAAGAGAGCATTTCCACTGGGAATGCCAGGACTACCCACAGTCCAAAAAGTGACCCAGGGAATTTTTAGACTTGCCTCAGCATAGGCCTCTAGCTATTCCCCCCTGTCCCTGATGTTGTAGATGTCTTCATGGAATCCAGCCTTACCCCTGATACTTTACCACCTGCTCCTAGAAAGCCTGACAGATACTGCAGAGTACCAGACTCTCACAAATTTAATTTTAAAAATCCCACTGCGGATCCAAAGACCATTTCCTAGGAACCTAAAGGTATTAAGGCGTCTAAGCCAAAAACCCTACTCCTTCGGACAGGGATTCTAGGGCTCTAGACAGATGGGGTAAGAAGGTTTATTCCTCTGCAACTCTTGCCTTCAGGGCTTTACATTGCCAGTTTCACATGTTGAAGTACCAGCAGGATATTATTGATCTAATCAAACAAAAAAATGTTGTTGATTCCTGATTGTGCAGAAAATAAGGACTTGCAAGACTTAATGCATTCAGTGAACCAAGTTGGTAAACTTACTTTGCAGTGTGTTTTTGATGCCTTAGAAGCATCTTTCAGGGCTGCTGTCACTGGGTCTGTTCTGAGAAGGCATGCTTGACTGAAGGAACAAATCTTGCCAGACCATGTCAAGGCAAAATTACTTGCTCCATTAAACCAAGAGTGTTTGTTTGGCTCTAAAGCAGATGATGATCTTAAAACGATGGAGGAAAAAGCTAAAGCCATGCAAACTGTTACAGATTTCTTGCAGGTACAGCCTCCTAGATTCAGTAGGCATTTCAGAAAACTGGTCCTTTCCAATCCCTTCCAGACCTTCTCAGCTCAAACCCAGGGGCAACAGACCACAAAGACTACAGTCTCAGGGTATACACAGATCTAAACAATGGAGTGCTCCTTCATCAAAAACTGGGAGTGGTAAGCCACCCCCCCCCCCATGGAAAAAATTCACAATGACTTGTCCTTAATCCTTCCCAGCCATGCCCAAGTACTTGCACCCCTAGGAGGAAAACACGCCCTACGTGCAAAAAACTGGGAGTATATTACCCTGGACCGATGGGTCTTAAACATTGCATCCCAGGGATACAGATTCTATTTCCACTCTCTGCCAACCCCAAGCGGATTGCTAGACCTTCCTGCAAACCAGTGGACAGAGGCCCAAAAGCAAGTACTTACTCTTCTCATTATTAGGACTATTTAGCCTGTGCCAACAGAGCAAAGGGGACAGGGTTTCTACTCCAGGCTGTTTCTGGTGCCCAGGAAAGAGAACTCTTGGCATCCTATTCTGGATCTGTCATCCCTAAACACCTTCATGGTGGTACCAAAATTCAAAATGCTTACACTCTAGCAGCTCCTTCCTGTGCTAGCCAAGAACTCCTTGCTAGTCACCCTAGACTTAAAAGAAGCTTATCTGCACATCCCCATAAGGGAATCTTACAGGAAGCATCTGTGTTTCAGGCAGGCTGCATGCACTTTCAGTTCTCTGCACTTTCCTTTGGCTTATCTACTGTGCCCAGGGTATTCACAAAGTGCTTGGCTCCAGCCATTGCTTACTGCAGGCAGAGAATATTCAAATTTACCTATACTTGGACGATTGCCTGATTCAGGCAGACAGTCAGGAATTGCTACTTTAGCACCTGACGATTGTAAAGAGACTCCTAACTTCTTTGGGGTATATCATCAACAAAAAGAAGTCACATCTGGTACCCAGCCAAAAGATTATATTCCTGGGAGCAAGCTTGAACACAACTTCCCATATGGCATTCCTCACTCCAGAAAAGCAGGTTTATTTGACAACTTATTTCAAACTACTGGCCTCCCAAACCCAGCTATCTGCAAGAAAATACTGCAAGCCCTAGGGTTCATGGCCTCATGTATTCTGCTGCTTCCATATGCAAGACTGCATATGAGGAAACGTCAGTGGTACTTAAAAAGTCTCTGGCGTCAACATTCCCAGGACCTGGAAACAGTGATTCCTATCATTCCTTGCCTAAGGACAGAGTTCCTTTGGTGGGCAGAGGCTTGCAACCACAACAATGGACTCCCTTTCTCACAACATCCCGCTGTCCAAACTCTGACAACAGACGCATCAGACTTAGCATGGGGGGCTCACATGGCAGGTAAATGTATTCAAGGCAAATGGAGCCCAGGGCAAATTCACCTGCATATCAATCAAAAAGAAATGTTAGCTGTACAGAATGCACCAACAGCCTTCAAATACCTTATCCTGCCAGGACAACTCCTGATAAAGACAGACAACACCACAGTTATGTGGTACATAAACAAGCAAGGGGGGCACTCACTCCTACCCACTCTGCAGGTTAGCCACGGCCCTGTGGAACACAGCCTTAAGCAACCAAGTGCACCTGCAAGCTCAGTTCCTGCCTGGCAAACAAAATTCACTGGCAGACGACTTAAGCAGAAATCTAATGGACCCATACGAGTGGAAACTGGAACCAAACTCATTCATACTTCTAATATACAGGTGGGGGACACCAGAGGTGGACCTCTTTGCGTCCCCCCAAAAACATCAGCTAAACAAATTTTGCACCAGAATTCCCCACAGCCAAGCATGGAAAGTGGATGCCCAATTCTTGACATGGGAAAACCTCTGAATCTATGCCTTTCCCCCTCTGCCTCTCCTTCCAAACGTACTCCTGAAGATCAAACAGGACATGCCAAGGACAATCCTTATTGCACCAGACTGGCCAAGCCAGCAGTGCCACCCTGGCCCGTACATCACACCCCCTCTCTGCTGTTCCAGCAGGCGGGACAGATTTTGCATCCTCAGCTGCAAACCCTGAACCTGGCAACCTGGCTTATTCCCTGAATACATCAGCAGCAACCCTCAGCAAACAGGTGCTGGATGTTATCCTTGAGGCCAGAAGGCCCAGTACTAGGAAATCCTATTCAGAAAAGTGGAATAGATACTATTCTTGGAGCCAGTCTCAAGGAAAGAACATAGCCGTGCCCTGTTTGCCTCAAATCCTAGATTACCTAGTAGAGCTGCTCCACAAAGGCTTATCCTTCTCATCAATTAAGATTCATGCCTCTGCCATCTCAGCTCATTACAATACTGAGCCCACCCCTCTTCTCTCACCCACTGATCAAAACAGTTCCTGAGAGGAGCTAACAATTTAAGACCCCCAAGGAGAGCTCCCACTCCTGCATGGGACCTTGTACTAGAGAAGCTCACGCTTCCCCCTTCTGAGCCTGCTGCTACAGCAGAGTTAAAATTCCTCTCTTGGAACACAGCCTTTCTGTTAACCATCACTCCAGCAAGAAGAGTGTCTGAGTTACAGGCCCTTATGGCTGTGGAACCCTTCATTGTCTTCCATGCAGACAGGGTTTCCCTCAGGACTAACCCATCTTTTATGCCGAAAGTGGTATCTAGTGTGGCTTTAAACCAATCCGTCCATTTGCCAGCCTTTTTTTCCTAATCCTCAGATTAAAGGGGAAAGGATCTTGCACTCCTTGGACGTGCACAGACAGCTCAGGTTCTACTTTGACAGGACTAAACCTTTCAGAAAATCTGACCAGCTGCTAGTCAGCTTTAATGCAGGGGCAGAGGGCAAGGCCATTTTGAAACAAACCATTTCTAAATGGATAGCACACTGCATCCATTTCTGCTGCAAACACCATGGAAAACCTACCCCACAGGGGATCAGGCCTCATTCCACTAGGGCTACCTCAGCCTCTACAGCTTTTCTCAGGGGAGCCCCTACCAGGGACATCCTGGAAGCTGCAACCTGGAGTTCTGTACACACCTTCACCAAGCATTACCACTTGCCTATCTTTTCTAAATCCAGAACTGGATTTGCCACAGCAGTCTTACTAGGCGTGCTAGCCAGCCCTACTACTTCTTGACTGCCTCCACCCTTCCTCAGCTTTGGGAATCAACCCAAATGTGATGACTGCAACAGTGAAACACGAAGAACATAGTACAGTTGTGTACACTTACCATAAATGTAGATGTACAAGTATTCACTGTTGCAGTCCTGGTTACCCTCCCTCCAGCCCCGTCTTCCTATACTTTCTACCTATCCTCTTTTTTGCCCATGTCTTACGGAAGTGGTATTTACTTTTTACTGGAGGTGTTCCACACCATTTGATTGCTTACTATTTTGGGGGCTCCTGACATCTGGGGCAAGAAAAACTGATGTAATGGCGTCAGTTGCATGTTTTATATCCCTGACGACCTGATGTCATGGATGAGGCGACAGCATCCGATGCAGAAATCCCAAGACTCTGGTATTCGGGCTGACTGAGGGGTACCTGCAGGCAGATAACCCAAGTGTGATGACTGCAACAGTGAATGCACTCGAACATCTACATTTATGGTAAGTGTACACAACTGTACTTTCTGCATTAGCTTTGGCCAGTAAAATTGTTTTTCTACTTATTTCTTACTTACATTTACATAGTTAGATAGTTTAAATAGTTTAGTTTAAAATTTTTTTCTAGTTGGCCTCTCGTTTTAGGCCTAGTTTAAACTCTTTGCTAGTCAGTAAAGTGTGCTTAGTCAGTGACCTATGTCACCATTTTGCTAAAAACTTTTTAGTATGTAGTTTTTCTGTGCGGTGTATTTAGCCTTCAGTTTGTGTAGGAAAGGCTTTAATTTATGATTACTGTTAGAGTTTTATTATTCAATGAAAACGCTGATACAGTGATAAAATGGAAGAACTTCTGATATATAGTACAACAATCTGTCAGAGAGCCACAATACTCTTTAATACAGCAAAGCTTTGCTGTTACTGTATTAAAGAGTTTTATTATTAACAGTAATTTTGCCTGACTGGACATTTAGACAGCTATCTCCTTTTTTTTCTGTATAGCCTGCTATTATTGTGAGTTTAAAAAGTTGTGGTGAGAGTAAAGGCTTTTCCTGTCACATTTATATTTGCATTTCTATTTACATTGCATTTCGGTGTGTGTGTGTGTGTGTGTGTGTGTGTGTGTGTGTGTGATTTTGCCTGATATTTTTTAAGGCTTTTGGTAGCTGATTACTGTAGATTTGTTTTGTGTGACAGTAATTCTTCTCCAAGTTTTCCAATGGCTGACCAAGACAAGCATCCCAAGTCTGAGTTTAAGAAGTGCCCAAAGTGTGGCCAAAAGATGTCTGTAACAGAGACAGCCACGTGAATTGTGTATACTGTCTAGGAGCCCAGCATTTGCAAGACAGCTGTGCTATTTGTCATTCCTTCTCCTCAAGAGTCCTTCAGGAAAGGAAGAGAAAACTTATCAACAGAGTTGTTGAAACCGTAGTTTCAAGAAACTTTGAGTGACCAAGATGGATCCAGCAAGTCCTCAAAGTCTTCCAAGACTTTGGACTGTAAGAAATCAAAAAAGTCTTCGACTGTGGCTCCACTGCCATTGGAACCAACAGTCTTTTCCTTTCAAAGCTGGTCCCCAGTCTTGGAACCAGTGTCTGAAGCTCCAAAGAGTCCATTATTTCAGTCAGTACCACCTTCGGTGCGCTCCTCTCGGTCCTCTGTCAGCCTTTCAAATCTTGATATGGAGCGTGTGGTGCAGAAGCTGTTATTGGCACCAGCCTTGGAAAAAATGTTATCAGCTTCAACCCAAATGGCTTCGGAGCCAAAGACCCTTGCACCAGCTCAAACTATTCCTCCTCCGAGCTGTGCTGGTCCTTCGGAGCAGGAGGAGTCGGACCTGATGATAGTGGAACCCTCGGAGCCAACACCTGCTTCATTGTCTTGGGCTCCGTGAACTCTTGACGTCCTTGGTGCCGATCGAGGACTCTAGGGGCCGACACTCTCTAGCCTGGTCCCGGAAGGATAGTCGGACCGACTTGTCAGTTTGGAATCTCCCTCTCGGATCTTCCGCTCGGATGAGCTTGGCTCATACTTCTGGTTTGGAGCTTACTGTCCCGGTGCTGGGGGTGTTGATGGCATCTTCGGATCCATCAGTTACCTCACATCGGAGCAGAGGTGCTTTCGATGCCATGAGGAGAGTCATGTCTCCTAAGACATCCTCGACCTCTGGTCTGCCTTTATCCTCCCCTAAAGTGCCTTTGTCTGCTTCTGCCTGACACATCCTTACCAAGCGTAGAGACCCAGAGCCTCAGGAAGCCCCATTGGGAGGCCCCTGCTCTTCCAAGACCTCACCAGAAGTTCCCACTGATGAGGTTCCCAGGAAGAGATTGTGTAAGAGGAAGCATCTGGACTCCCCTCAGGATTCTCTAACATCAGATACTGACGTAGATGAGTCAGACGGGTCCCCACGGTCCCCCTCTGAGGATATCTCATTTGCTGAGATACTTGAAATCCTTAGGCAGAGGGGTGACTGACAGTCCAGAAGTCCTACTGAGGATGAGTCAGATGTTCTTCATGTTTCACTGTTGCAGTTACTACATTTTAGTTATCTGCTTGCAGGTAGCCTTCAGCCAGCCTGATTATCAAAGTCTTGGGTCCTGTGTCGGTTGCGGTCTCTTCTTCCATGACGTCAGGTAGTCAGGGGTATAAAGCATGCAGCTGACGCTATTACGTCAGTCTTTCTTGCTATGCGGTGCCCAAAGCAGAAGCAATTCACAAGTGCCGGTCGGCCGACTCCTGAAATTTTTGTTTTCGAGTTTTAGAATCGAAGTCTTCAAAAAAGCTAAGTACCCCATTGGGGATCCTTTTTTCTTGAGCTAAACCGATGTCAGTAAAAGTTAACAATTGTATTACTTGTGGAAAGCAAATACCTCGTAAAGAATTTCATTCATACTGCATTCCTTGCTTAGGCCCAGACCACGACTTCCCTCACTGTCGGTTTTGTGCCTTATTCAATCTTCGAACTGTTCGTCTGTTCATTTTCACTTCTAACTATTTTGGTACTCTGTTTAATTATCCAGAAATGGCTTCGGTAAGCCATCCGACTACCGACATTCCGAAAAAAATGTAAAGATAAAGACAGACAGATCGCATAGGTCCAAGGCTGCCGACGATGCTTCCGTTAAGCTAGTCACCATTTCGCCGGTATTCAGTGAGGCACTTTCGCAGGCCTCTACTGAGACCCATTCGGAGTCTGGTATGCCACGAGATGCTTCTTCGACTATGGAACCTGCAGATGTCTCAACCTTGGATGGGTCCGGAGCTGCTGTGCAGGCACCCACTTCTGAGGGTGAATTCAGGCCTGCTGACTTGCATATCAAACTGACTCCATCTTTTTTCTTCAAGGCCTAAAACTCTATCCACGCCTAGAAAACCGATGTCCAAGCCACATGGTCAGGCCCATATGCCTAAAAAACAAATAAGAATGGCTGAAGACCTCATTACTGTACTATAATTAGGGGAAGCCAGCCTTCCCCCCTCTAAAAGACCTAGAACTGATTTTCCTTCTGATTCTTCGGATCAGGATTTTGAATTTTCTGTTTCTTCTGATGACCAGGACTTGCCCTTATCTACCTATGAGGATTCTGATGCAGAGGACTCCATTCCCTCTGCTTCCCCTCCAGAAGATTTCTCTTTTGGTGAAACTTTGCACACACTTGGGGAACATTTCCGCTGGGAAAGCCAGGATTGCTCTGACTCCAAAAAGAAGCTTAGGGAATTCTTACTCCTACCTCAACACAGGCCTTTAGCTATCCCTTCTGTACTGGACATTGTAGATGATGCCTTCTTGGCATCTAGCCTGGCCCCAGATACTTTACTTCCAGCTCCCAGGAAACCTGACCAGTATTACAGAGTACCTGACTCTGACAAGTTCCTCTTTAAGAATCCTACTGCAGACCCAGAGACCATTTCACAGGGACCCAAAGGCATTAAGGCTACTGCTGCCAAAAGTCCTACCCCCTCTGATAGAGATTCCAGGGCCCTGGACAGATGTGGTAAGAAGGTATACACTTCTGCTACTTTGGCCATTAGGGCCTTAAACTGCCAGTTTCATATGTTAAAATATCAGCAACATATTATTGGATTACTTAAAAAGTGATGTTGATTCCTGACTGTGCTGAAAATAAAGAATTACAGGATTTAATGCATTCTGCTGAACAAGTTGGTCAACATACTTTGCAATGTTTTGACTCCTTAGAAGAATCTTGTAGGGCTGCTGTCACTGGGTCTGTTCTTAGAAGGCATGCTTGGCTTAAGGAGCAAACTTTGCCAGATCATGTTAAAGCTAAATTACTGGATGCTCCCTTAAACCAAGACCGCTTGTTTGGCAACAAAGCAGAAGAGGTACTTAAAAAGATGGAGGAAAAAGCTAAACCTATGCAAACTGTTAAAGATTTCCTGCAAGTACAGCCTCCCAGATTTAGTAGGCATTGGCCTTCTAAGAATTGGCCCTTTCCTGTCTCTTCCCAGGCCTTCTCAGTCCGAACCCACGAACAGCAGACCACCCAGGCTACAGTCTCAAAGGCCTAAGCAGTGGGGGGCTCCTACTTCCAAAGCTGGAAGTAGTAAGACACCCCCACCTATGGTAAACTGTCACAGTGACTTAACCTTAAACCTTCCAAGCCCTGCTCAACTGACTGTTCCTTTAGGGGGAAAGATCGCCCTGCATGCAAAAAACTGGGAACTCATTACCCAAGACAAATGGGTTTTAAATATAGTTTCCCAAGGATACAGATTCCACTTCCACACCTTACCAACCCCAAACGATTGGCCAGATTTACCCCCAAATCAGTGGGTAGAGACTCAACAGCAGGTTCTCTCACTTTTAAGTATCAGGGCTATTCACCCTGTCCCAGCAGAGGAATGGGGACAAGGTTTTTACTCGACTTTTCCTGGTACCCAGAAAAGACAACTCCTGGCATCCTATCCTGAACCTTTCTATTCTAAACACCTTTTTGGTAATCCCAAAATTTTAAAATGCTAACCCTTCATCAGCTGCTTCTGTGCTAGGCAAAAATGCCTGGTTGGCAACATTGGACTTAAAGGAAGCTTACCTGCACATCCCATTAAGGGAATCTTGCAGAAAATACCTATGCTTCAGAGCAGGCTACATACACTAGCAGTTCTCTGCACTGCCCTTTGGCTTATCTATTGTGCCCAGGGTATTCACAAAATGCCTAGCTCCAGTCATTGCATTCTGCAGGCAAAGAAATATTCAAATATACCCATACCTGGACGATTGTCTAATTCAGGCAGAAAGCCAGGACATACTATTAAATCATCTGGCATTTGTAAAGAAGCTGCTAACCTCACTGGGGTACACCATAAACGAAAAGAAATCTCACCTAGTACCCTGCCAATAAATTGTATTCCTGGGAGCAAGTTTGAACACAACTTCCCAGACGGCCTACCTCACGCCAGAGAAACAAGTTTGACAGCCTACTTCAAACTACTGGCCACAAAGACTTAGCTATCTGCAAGGAAAATACTGCAAGCCCTGGGGTTCGTGGACTCTTGCATCCTACTAATTCCATATGCAAGACTGCATATGAGGAAACTACAATGGTATCTAAAAAACCTATGGTGTCAACATTCTCAGGACCTGGAATCCAGTGATTCCTATCATTCCTTGTATAAAGACAGAGTTCATTTGGTGGGCAGAGGCCTGCTACCACAACAAGGGACTGCCATTTAGTCTACCCCCCTGCTGCCCAAACCCTAACAGACGCATCAGCTATGCATGGGGGGCTCACTTGGCAGGGCAGTGCATTCAGGGCAAATGGAACCCGAGTCAAATGCACCTGCATCAAGGACCACATTCTGCTAGGACAGTTATTGGTAAACGGGCAACACCACTGTTATGTGATACATAAACAAGCAGGGGGAACCCACTCATACCCTGCCTGCAGACTAGCCATGGCTCTGTGGAACACAGCCTTGAGCTACCAAGTGCACCTACAGGCTCAATACCTGCCAGGAAAGCTAAATACACTAGCAGATGACCTAAGCATAAATCTCATGGACCCACACGAGTGGAAACTGGAACCAAAGATATTCAACATGTTGAGAAACAAATGGGGGAGCCCAGAGATGCACCTGTTTGCCTCCCCTCAGAACTACCAATTGGACAAATTCTGCACATGGACTCCCCACAAACAAGCTTGGAAAGTGGATGCCCTGTCCTTCATTCTGCACAAGGACTCCCCACAAACAAGCTTGGAAAGTGGATGCCCTGTCCTTCATGGAAAAACCTATCAGTTTATGCCTTTCCCCCTCTGCCTCTACTCTCCAAAGTGCTACTAAAGATCAAATAGGACAAACCAGGGACAATACTGATTGCACCAGACTGGCCATGCCAACACTGGTACCCCCCCTTGCGCAGTGTGTCACTGCTGGCACCTGCCTCAGACCCCTGCCCTGCTGTTCCAGCAGGAGGACCAGATTCTGCACCCACAGCTTCAAACCCTGAACCTTACAGCCTGGGTATTTACCTGATCTCTCCGTTACCATCCCTCAGTAAGCACGTGATGGATGTCATTCTGGAGGCAAGGAAGCCCAGTACTAGAAAATTCTATGCTGAAAATGGAAAAGATTCTGTTCCTGGAGCCAAACTCAGGGGATGGGCACAGCGGTGCCCAGTTTACCTCATATTCTTCAGTACTTATCTGAGATGCTGCACAAGGCTCTTTCCTTTTCTTCCATCAAAATTCATGCCTCAGTCATTTCAGCACATTACAATACAAAGCCACCCCTCTTCTCTCACCCATTGCTGAAGCAATTTCTCAGAGAGGCCAAAAACTTAAGACCACCCAGGAGAGCCCCTGCTCCAGCCTGGGACCTTAACTTTGTATTGGAAAAGCTCACTTTATCACCCTTTGAGCCAGCTGCAAATGCAAAGTTGAAATTCCTTTCTTGGAACACAGCCTTCCTTTTAGCCATCACTTCAGCAAGACGGGTGTCTAAATTACAGACCCTCATGGCAGTGGAGCCTTTCATCATCTTTCATGCAGACAGGGAGTCCCTCAGGACCATTCCCTCCTTTATGCCCAAGTTGGTATCCAGTGTGGCCCTTAATCAGTCCATTCATTTGCCAACCTTCTTTTCTAATCCACAGAACAAAGGGGAACGAATACTGCACTCCTTGGACATGCACAGACAACTTAGATTTTGTTTGGACAGGGCTAAGCCTCTTAGGAAATCTGAACAGCTGCTGATGGCATTTGCTGCAGGGGCAGAGGGGAAGGCCATTCCAAAGCAAACCATTTCTAAGTGGATAGGCCATTGCATTCATTTTTGCTATAAGCACCATGGAAAACCTACCCCACAGGAGATAAGAC
This sequence comes from Protopterus annectens, assembly GCF_019279795.1. Classification (NCBI taxonomy): domain Eukaryota; kingdom Metazoa; phylum Chordata; order Ceratodontiformes; family Protopteridae; genus Protopterus; species Protopterus annectens. The sequence goes on from NC_056727.1 coordinate 954,088,269, forward strand.
CACATTCAACCAGGGCTGCATCTACCTCTACAGCCTTTCTCAGAGGTGTCCCTACCAGGGACATCCTAGAAGCTGCTACCTGGAGCTCTGTACATACCTTCACCAAGCATTACCACTTGCCATTTTTTTTCTAAATCCAGAGCTGACTTTGCCACTGCAGTCTTGCAGGGCCTTATAGCTGGTCCCAATGCTATCTAATTACCTCATTCCATCCTTAACTTTGGGAATCTACCCAAATGTGATGACTGCAACAGTGAAACATGATGAACATAGTACAATTGTGTACACTTACCATAAATGTAGATGTTTGAGTGTATTCACTGTTGCGGTCCTGGTTACCCTCCCTCCAGCCCCCCCCCCCCCGACTTTGTTTGACTATACCTATTCTTGTTTACTGTGCTTTAAGCTTTTTGGTGTATTTGATTTCTTTTGTTGGAGGTATAACCTTGTATATAATTGCTTCCCATTATGGGGGCACCTGACATCTGGGGCAAGAAAAACTGATGTAATAGCGTCGGCTGCATGCTTTATACCCTTGACTACCTGACGTCATGGAGGATGAGACAGCAACCGACATAGGACCCAAGACTTTGATAATCAGGCCAACTGAGGGCTACCTGCAAGCAGATAACCCAAATGTGATGACTGCAACAGTGAATACACTCGAACATCTACATTTATGGTAAGTGTACACAACTGTACTATCCTTTGCCACTACTTTCATTGAAATGCATTAATTTGGGCCCTGGAGTCCAAACAAGAAACCTTCAAATTGCTAACGTTTACCCTAAGGTTTCCTCCTTTGGGGAGTGCAGGGGGCATAGCCTTCTGCATGGGAAGTGTGTGGGCTTTGGCTTCCACTTAGAGTGGTCAGTGGGTTTCTCTTTTCCAGTACTGAGAAAATGAGCTTTGATGACTGCAGCAGTGACCAATCCTTCTCATTACTGAGACCAGATGTTCTTTGTGTTTCACTGTTGCAGTCATTACACTTGGGTTATCCTGCTGGCAGGCTACCCTCGGTCAGCCTGAATTCCAAAGTCTAGGTCCGGCGTCGGTTGCTGTTGCCTCTTCCCTGACGTCAGTGCGCCAGGGGTATAAAAGATGCAGCCGACGCCATTTTCTTTAGTCTTTCGTGCCTCACGGTGCCTGAAGCAGAAGCAGTTCGCTTGTGCCGGTCAGCCGACTTCTGAGATTTTCGTGTTCGAAATTCAGATCCGAAGTCTTCATTAAAAGCTAAGTACCCCATTGGGGAAAACTTTTTTCTTGCTCCAGACCGATGTCAGAAAATGTTAATAATTGTGTTTCTTGGAAGCAAATACCTCATAAGGATTTTCATTCTTACTGTATTCCATGCCTAGTCCCTGACCACGATGTTGCTTGTTGTCGGTTTTGTGCTAGATTTAGCCAGCGCACTATAAAGCGCCGGAACGATTTTGCTTTTCACTATTTTGGCAGAAGATTTAATTACACGATGCCATCGGATAGCCAACCGACTACCGCAATTCACAAGAAACGCAAAGAAAAAAAAAAGGACAGGCATCCGAGGTCTAAAACCGATGACGAGGCTTCTTCTAAGCCAGTCGCCGGCTCTCAGTGAGGTGCTTTCGCAGCTCCTGACGTCCGCTATGTTGAATCCGCAGGCCGCTACAGACTCCCACGTGGAGTCACCTAGGCTGCTGGAAGCTCAAGGTATTGAACCTTCGTAAACTATTCCCTCAGATGGGTCGGGAGCCACTGAGCAGGCATCGGCTTCTGAGGGTGTTTTCAGACCTACTCAGTTGTACATTAAAGCGACTCCAGTTACAAAAGCAAAGACTAAAGCATCTTTAAAGACAAAGAAACAAGTACATCAGCCTCATGGTCAGGCCTCCATGCCCAAAAAACAGATGCTCAAAATGGCCGAAGACTTAATTACTTTGATCAGGGGTTCCCATCCCCCTCCTGATAAGAGGCCTAGGCAAGAGACAGAATATAAATCTTCAGATCATGTTTCCATTTCTTCAGATTCCTCTTCTGATCAGGAATACTCTCTTCCTCCTTATGAGGATTGTGATGCTGAAGACTCTATCCCTCCTAGCCTCTCCTCCTGAGGATTACTCTTTTGGGGAAACCTTGCATACCATGAGGGAACATTTCCACTGGGAGAGCCAGGATTATTCTGAATCTAAGAAAAGGCTCAGGGACTTCCTTTTACTCCCACAACACAGGCCCCTAGCTATTCCGCCTGTGTTAGACATTGTAGATGATGTATTTTCAGAGTCCAGTCTGACCCCTGACTCCTTACCTCCAGCTCCTGATAAGCCGAACAGGTACTACAGGGTGCCTGACTCTCATAAATTCCTTTTCAAGAACCCTGCTGCTGACCCAGAAACTATTTCGCATGGTCCCAGAGGGGTCAAGGCACCAACTGTAAAAAAACCCTACCCCCCCCGACAGGGATTCTAGGGCATTAGACAGATGGGGAAAGAAGATTTACACCTCTTCTACCTTGGCTATAAGGGCTTTAAATTGTCAGTTTCATATGCTCAAATATCAGCAATATATTATGTCATTGCTTAAATAGAAAATGTTGATAAATTCTGAAGGTGCAGAAAACAAAGAAATGCAGGATTTATTGCATGCAGCTGAGCAAGTTGGAAAGCATACTTTGCAATGTGGTTGTGATTCTTTGGAGGCCTCCTGCAGGGCCGCTGTCACGGGTTCTGTCATTAGGAGGCATGCTTGGTTAAAGGAACAAAATTTACCAGATCATGTTAAAGCAAAATTATTAGATGCTCCATTACAGCATGATACTTTGTTTGGTGTTAAAGCAGAAGAGGTGTTAAAGAAAATGGAGGACAAAGTTAAATATATGCAGTCAGTCAAGGATTTCTTACAGGTACAGCCTCCAAGATTTAGCAGACACTAGCCTACAAAGAATTGGTCCTTTCCAGTGTCAGGCGGACCACAAAGGGGCAGATACAGATGCCCAATAGGTAGATCCCAGCCCCAAGGTTCATACAGGTCTAAACAATGGGATGCTTCTACCTCCAAAAGTGGAGAAGACAAATCACAGTCTTACAGGAAACAGTCCCAATGACTTCCCCCTGCCTGCCAAGCACTTATCTTCTGGCAGCGCCTTTAGGGGGAAAACAAGCACTTTTTTCTCAAAATTGGGACATAGTAACCAGGACAAATGGGTCTTAGACATAGTGTCACAGGGCTACAAGTTTCACTTGCATACCCTGCCAAGGGCAAACGGTTGGCCAGGCCTGCCAAAAAAACAATGGGCAGAGGCACAAAAACAAGTCACATCCCTCTTGGACATGAGGGCCATTAAACAAGTACCCGAACAAGAGCAGGGACAAGGATTTTATTCAAGATTATTCTTGGTACCCAGAAAGGACAAAGCCTGGAGACTAATACTGGACCTATCTATTCTAAACACATCTGGATATACCAAAATTCAAAATGGTGACCTTACAGCAGCTTCTGCCCATGCTAGGCAAGAAGGCTTGGCTTGTGACTTTAGACCTAAAAGAGGCACACCTGCATGTCCCAATCAGACAAACATGCAGAAGATACCTCAGATTCAAAGCTGGCTCAATGCACTACCAATTCTCTGCATTGCCCTTTGGCTTAACTACTGCGCCCATGATCTTCACAAAGTGCCTGGCACCATTAATTTCATTCTGCAGACAAAGAGGAATACAAATATATCCTTACTTGGATGACTGCCTTATTCAAGCAGAAAACAAGGACACTCTACTACAGCATCTGGCGTTTGTAAAAAGGTTACTAACAGGTCTAGGGTACACAGTAAACGAAAATAAATCAAAACTCGTACCCTCTAAAGAGATAATATTCTTGGGTGCAAGCTTAAATACAACTGCCCAGATGGCTTATCTCACGCCAGACAAAAAAATACCACAAACAAACTAAACTAAACTTAAAACGAAAAGAGATCAGCGAATAAACTGGTAGTTTCAAGGAAACAAAGAAATATATATCTTTTGTTTTATTTGGTTAGCGCTTTCGGAGAGGTCAATACCTTTTCTTCATCAGACAACTACAGAACAAATCAACCTTCATTTTATAACATTATTAGATGACGTCATTATGTTCAGTTAAACAATAAATTACAAAGCTCTTAATGAAGTTGGAACCTTAAATTATACTTTCATCTAGCCTTGTAACAACATAAATCCTTAAAAAAAAAATATATATGCATATATATATATATATATATATATATATATATATATATACACACAACTAAATATGTTTAATATTTAATATTTAATAAATATCAAATTTATCATATCCTAAAATTATAAAATGTTAAGTTGTCAATCTCGCCTTCATTTTTGCTGGATGGGTTCGGAGCCGATCCTCGGCTCCGACTCGGCACTTGCTTAGCTTGAGAACTCCTTTTACCAGCTCGAGGCAACCCTATATCCCATGATGCAAGGCGGGACTACCCCAGATCTCGTTTGCCGCTTTGCGAAGAGGTCTCCTTTTTGCCAGCTGAGGTAAGTTTGAGTTTTTCAAACAGCTTAGTCAGGGTTTATCTTTCCCCTTTTCCTTTTTATAGTGTGTAGTGTTCATACAACCCACCCTATTTCCCCATATAGTTAAAAACTTCTAGTTTTTATAAAAGTTTTAAAAATTTTCAGTTAGGCCTAGGCCTCCTTTATTAATCCCTATCTGTGTGTCTGTGTTTGTGGGATTAATTGTGTGACTGTTTTGGGGTGTGTGAGTGTTATTGTTACTCTTTTTCTTGGACGATGTCTAAGGAAGTAAAGGTCTCAGACTTCAAGAAGTGTGACTCGTGCTGTCAGAAAATGTCTCTGACAGACGGTCACACTTCTTGTGTTTACTGCCTGGGGCCTTTACACCTGCAGGACTCCTGTGCTTTGTGTCACTCTTTTAGCCAGCGAGTCCTGCAGGAAAGGAGGAATAAATTGATCCTCCGTGGCTTACTAAAGCCAGAAGGTTCACCCACTAAAACTGGGTCCAGTAAAACTTCCAAGCCATCTAAGGGTCAGGCTACAGCTTCTAAGCCTTCCCCGGTGGCTCTGACTCCTTCGGAGTAGAGATCGGCTCCGGCCGGAGCCGATCTTTCTTCTTCTCAGGTGGTAGGGTCGGTTCCGATCGGTTCCGACACCCAATCTGCTGTTGCCTTGTCGGCTCCGGCTGGAGCTGACATATTATCCAGTATCGGAGCCGAGAAGCCTTCGGCTCCATCTGGAACCCAGAGGACGTCGGCTCCGATGACTTCATCCAGGAAGAGATCTCGGTCCCCTTCTTTGGAGTCTATCCACTCTGCTCCGGGGTCTCCTCTTTTGTCGGAGCGGAGTCATCGGAGCCGATCTTCGAGAGCTTCCAGGCTGTCTGACCACGATTTAGAGAGGGTGGTAAGCAGGCTGTTGAAGTCGCAGGCACTGGCCCAAATGCTCCATAGCCCGTCTCAGCAGACTTCGGCTATTGCTTCACCCCTTGAACTTCCTCCTCCGACTCCCCACCAGAGTTCGGAGCCAGAGCTTCTCGGGACAGCGACAGCGACCGCGTCGGCGCCGGAGCCGATACATCCCCTTTCGGCTCCGTCGTCTTCGGCTCCGATCTCCTCCATGAGACCTTCCTTGGAGGGATCCGGTCGTCGAGTTTCCCTTGTCGGCTCCGAGGGGGCTAGTGGCATCATACCCTTGTCCGACCCCGCTCTCCCTCTCGGGGCTTCGGCTTTGGTAAGCTCGGCACCGACATCGGCCTCGGAGCCTTCCCTCTCAGTGGAGCCGGGAATTCCTATTTCCTCGGAACGGGAATATTCCGGCCTCCCGGGGAGGGGAGCCTTTGAGGTGATGAGGAGTGTCCTGGCACCTGAGCCAGGTCAACGGTCCATCCCTTTAGCTCCTCCCTCTTCGGTGCCTGTAGACGCCTCTTGCCAGCCTCTTGCTCTCAGGCCCAGGGATCCATCGCCCCAGGTTTCCCCATTGGGAATATCTTCCTCTTCCGAGGTTTCTCCTGATCCTGCAGGGGAACCCCCTCGGAAGAGGATATGTAAGAGGAAACACATAGACTCCCCTGAGTCTACTACATCTGATACCGACTTAGATGAGTCGGAGGGTTCCCCACGGTCCCCCTCTGAGGATGTCTCCTTTTCAGACATCCTTGAGCTCCTCAAACAGAGGGGGAATTGGCCCTCCATTGACCCCTCCGATGATGAGTCGGTATACCTGGAGGCTTTTGGATCCCGACCCTCCACCTCCTGGGTGTCTCCGCCTTTCGACCCACTTATGCAGGTAGTGGCTCGGAAGGCGTGGGCAGCTCCAGATTCTGTGGAACCTGTCCCCAGGAGACCATCCAAATTTATTACGGCCCCTACAGACAAGCAGTTTCTTTCCAAGGGCGTCTCTGTGGATGCTATGGTGGTGGCGGCGGCCACCAAGAAGGAACTTGTGGATCCTTCAGTACCTGTCCATCCTCCTAACAAAGATTCTAGGACCATGGACAGGTATGGAAAGCGGATGTTTTCTTCAGCGACCTTTGCTATGCGTTCGCTGAACTACCTTTGTCACTTCACCAGGCTTCAAAGAGATATTCTCAAGGAACTAGGTGAAGTGGTCCAGGATCCTTCTGCTGCTGGGGCTCAAGAAAAGATTGCCTCACAGCTAGCAATCCTGAATTCCTTAACCAACTCCTCCATGCGGCTCATATCCTATGCAGCCGATGGAGCGAGCAGGGCCGCAGGCCTGACATCTGGGGCAAGAAAAACTGAAGAAAATGGTGTTGGCTGCATCTTTTATACCACTGGCTCACTTAGACGTCAAGCCTGGATGCGGCTTTGTAATTTTGCGGACCCCTTTAAGGCGTCCTTCACCAATACCCCCTTTGACGGTTCGGCTTTGTTCGGACCTCAGGTGAAGGAAACCTTGACCAGGTGTGAGCAGGACAGCAAAACTCTTTCTGCCGTTGGAGTCCATTTTTCCACCCCTTCTAGACCCTATCCCAAGGGTCAGAAGGGAGGGAAGATGTGGTTCCGCAAAGCCCAAGGAGCAGTGCCGGACACACGTGGTCAGTTTACCCCCAGAGGCAGAGGGCGTAACAATAATAAACGCCGCCCTAGAGGCAGAGGGGGTCCTCAGAATCAGGGCAACAGGGAGTCTCTTCCTGAGAAGCCCTTTCAACATCCCTGAGGTGTTACCCGACTGTCCACCCTTGGAGGCAGTCGGGGGAAGGATTTTGCTGTACCCAGTAGCCTGGCGTTCCCTTTCACAAGATATGTGGGTACAGTCGATCATATCCGAGGGTTACAAAATCCCTTGAAGGTATCCCGTACCTCATCAATCCCTTCCAGACATCTCACCCGGTCAAAGGGATTTGGCAGAACAGGAGGTTTCAAAGCTCCTAGGAAAAAGAGCCGTCCAGACTGTTCCGGCAGACCAAGTAGGATCCGGCGTCTACTCGAGATTCTTTTTGGTCCCCAAAAGGACGGGAGATTGGAGACCAATATTAGACCTGAGCAATCTAAACAGATTTGTCAAGAAGGCAAGATTTCGGATGGTCACGCTTCAGTCCATTTTGCCCTTTCTGGGCAAGGACAACTGGATGTGCTCGATAGACCTTCAGGACGCGTACTATCACATAAAGATTCACAGGCGCTCCAGAAGGTTTCTCCGCTTTTGGCTAGGGACCAGTCATTATCAATTCAGAGCCCTGCCCTTTGGCCTCACTTCAGCCCCCAGAGTGTTTACTAAATGCATGGCAGTGGTCACAGCTCATCTGAGACGTCAGGGATTCCAGGTGTTTCCTTATTTAGACAACTGGCTCCTCTCCGCCACCACCAGGTGTCAGCTTCTTCAGACCAGAGACTACACTCTGCAGCTATGCAAAAGTTTGGGAATTTCAGTGAATTTCGAAAAATCTTCTCTGCGGCCTTGCCAATCTATCACCTTTATAGGCGCAGAATTAAACACAGTCAAAATGTTAGCCAGACTAACAGATCAGAGAATTCTGGACATCCAAAAATACGTTCGGATTTTATTGCAGAGCAGCAAAGTCAAAGCCAGATTGATACTAAAGGTTCTAGGTCTTATGGCTGCGGCCATTGTTCTTCTACCACTGGCTTGCTTCCACATGCGTCTTCTGCAGTGGATGTTATTCACTCAGTGGTCGTTCCGCAGTCTTCCGATGAGACACGAAATCTTAGTCACACAATCGTGCAGGACTCATCTGAACTGGTGGATATCTTCCCCTCTTCTTCATCAGGGCCGACCATTTGTTCCCCCTCCTCCGGTTGCCACAGTTACTACGGATGCCTCTCTGATCGGGTGGGGGGGGCATTATCAGGGCAGGATGGTCCACGGGACGTGGCAACCCATAGAATACCATCTGCACATAAATGTCCTGGAGATGAGAGCGGTGCTTTTAACGTTGCAAGCCCTCAACGACTTTCTTCCCGTGGGGACTATTGCAGTGCAAACGGACAACATGTCCGTGGTCTGGTACATCAACAAGCAGGGCGGGACCAGGTCCTATCCGTTGTGTCGAGAAGCTCTCAGACTTTGGCAATGGGCAATCTCCTCTCATCGGTTTCTGATAGCAACGCACATCCCCGGCAGGTCCAACCTCTTGGCGGACAGGCTGAGCAGAGCCATTCTCATGCCTCACGAGTGGTCTCTCAATCAATCTATAGTGGACCAGATTTTTCTGAAGTGGGGCACACCTTGTTGCGATCTTTTTGCTACACCCTAAAACAACAAGTGCCCCGACTTCTTCACCCTCTTTCCCCTACCAGGCCAACCCCTGAGAGACTCTCTAACCCAGGATTGGCCCCGGGGACTTCTGTACGCTTTTCCTCCTTTTCCCTTGATTCCACAAGTCATTCAGAAAGCCACTGTTTTGAGGGCCAAGTTGATTCTCATTGCCCCTTACTGGCCTAGACAAATTTGGTTTCCGTCTCTGCATCGTCACCTCCTGGTGCAGCCTTGGTATCTGGACCCAGTTCCGGATCTTTTGATCCACCAGTCGGGTCAACAGCACCGGGCCATTCATTCTCTCAACCTCACTGCTTGGTTGCTCCACTTCCTTCCCTAGCCAGGCTTCCTATGATCTCTGATCCGGTCAGAGATATCTTAGTGGCTTCTTTGAAGTCGTCCACCAGAACCGTTTATGCTAGCAAGTGGCAACGTTTTTCCATTTGGGCAAATTCCAGAAATACTGATCCCTTTACTGCTCCTGTGCATTCTGTGTTAGATTTCCTGGCTGAAGTTTTTCAGTCAGGATCTTCTTCATCTACAGTAAAAGTTCAACTGGCTGCTATTTCCAAGTATCATGTTGGCTTGCAAGATCATAACATTATGTCACATAGACTATGCAAGGCCTTTCTGAGAGGAGTGTTTCTCCTAAAGCCGCCAATAAAACATCCTCCTCCACAATGGGATCTGAATTTAATGTTAGCATCCTTGATGTTACCACCCTTCGAACCGTCTGCTTCATGTTCATTGAAATTATTGACCTGGAAAACTATATTTTTACTGGCTGTCACTTCAGCAAGAAGGGTTTCCGAGATTCAAGCTCTCTGCATCCGTTCCCCTTACTTGGTCTTTCACAAGGACAGGGTATCCTTGAGAACAAATCCGTCCTTTCTTCCCAAAGTTGTTTCTCAAACTAATATTAATCAATCTATCGATCTACCAGTTTTTTTCCCTAATTATTCTGATAAAGCTGAGCAAAAGCTTCATTTTTTGGATGTCCATCGTCAGGTCAGGTATTATTTGTATAGAACTAAACAATTCAGGAAATCAGACCAATTATTTGTCTCCTATGCAGAAAACAGGAAAGGTCTTCCAGTATCAAAAGTGACCTTATCCAGATGGTTGTCTTCCACCATTTCTTACGTGTATTCGCTCAGAGGCAAGCAACTACCTTCTAAACCGAAAGCACACTTAACCAGGAGTCTATCCACTTCTGCAGCTTTTCAGGATAGACTACCCATTGACACAATTTGTGCAGCAGCTACTTGGGCCACTCCTCATACCTTTGTCTCCCATTACAAATTAGATTTGGCCTCTAGGGACAGGGCCAGTTTTGGTTCCACAGTTCTCAAGAGTCTGTTCCATTGAGCCACCCGGGATACAGGTGCTAGGGACGCGGTCCCATCCAGCAAGAATGAAGGCGAGATTGACAACTTAACATTTAGAAGTTATGTACCTACCATAACGTTCCATGTTAGTTGTCTTCTCTCGCCTTCTTTCTTGCGTCCCTCCCTCCTTCCCCCTGGCCTGGACAGATCTTGAAGAGTTTCCTCTTCTCAGGTTGTTCCCTCCTGAGCCTTCATTAGAGGAGTCCTTTATTATGAACTTGGTTTCCTAGTTATACTAGGTTAGTCCTTAGCAGGGTATGTTAGCTACCAAACGAGATCTGAGGTAGTCCCGCCTTGCATCATGGGATATAGGGTTGCCTCGAGCTGGTAAAAGGAGTTCTCAAGCTAAGCAAGTGCCGAGTCGGAACCGAGGATCGGCTCCGAACCCATCCAGCAAGAAAGAAGGCGAGAGAAGACCACTAACATGGAACGTCATGGTAGGTACATAACTTCTAATTATAAACTATTTATTATATAATACACAATATAAACTATATAAAAAATAAATAATATATATATTTATATGAGTGTTTGTGCAAAATTTACTCAATATGTTACATGTTTTATTCTTTGAGTATGATCAATTTTGATATGTATTAAATATTAAACATATTTAGTTGTATATATATATATATATATTCATATTTTAGTGGGTTTTATAAATGTTTTGCTTTTGGCATTACGTGCAGATTTCATGTAAGCAGTTAATTAATTAATTTATATATTTATTAGTTTATTTTTTATATATGTGTAGTTAGATTTATATGCTTCCACTTGATTTTAAGTATTTATGTTGTTACAAGGCTAGATGAAAGTATAATTTAAGGTTCCAGCTTCATTAAGAGCTTTGTAATTTATTGTTTAATTGAACATAATGACGTCATCTAATAATGTTATAAAATGAAGGTTGATTTGTTCTGTAGTTGTCTGACGAAGGAAAGGTATTAACCTTTCCTCACGCCAGACAAACGCAGACAACTGGCTACTTATTTCAAAATGTTGGCAACAAAGACCCAGTTATCTGCAAGAAAAATTCTGCAGGCTTTGGGCTTCATGGCATCCTGCATTCTGCTAATTCCATATGCAAGACTGCATATGAGGAAACTTCAATGGTATCTAAAAAGTGTTTGGACTCAACATTGCCACAGCCTGGAACAATAATTACCCTCATTCCCTGCCTGCAACAGGAGTTTCGATGGTGGGCAAAAGCCTGTCACCTCAACACAGGACAGCCATTCACCTTACCTACAGCCAGGCAGACATTGACAACAGATGCATCAGATTATGCCTGGGGGGCCCATATGGCAGGAAGATGTATTCAGGGCACATGGTCTGCAAGTCAAATGCATCTACATATCAATCAAAAAGAGATGCTAGCTGTTCAGAATGCCCTGACAGCCTTCAAGGATCTACTTCATCCAGGACAACTACTGATCAAGACGGACAATACTACAGTCATGTGGTACATAAACAAGCAGGGGGGCACACATTCCTACCCCCTCTGCAGACTAGCCATGAACTTGTGGGACACATCATTGACTTACCAAGTACATCTGCAAGCACAATTCCTGCCAGGAAGGACAAATACTCTGGCAGACGAACTAAGCACGAGTGGAAATTGGATCCACAAGTCTTCAGCATAACAAAGAACTGGGGATGCCCGGACATAGACCTATTTGCCTCCCCTCTCAACTGCCAACTACAGAGATTCTGCACAAGGACTTATCACAAGCAAGCATGGAAAGTGGATGCTCTTTCAGCTGGAAAAACCTAACCGTATATACCTTTCCTCCTCTGCCTCTCCTCCCAAGGTACTTCTCAAGGTCAGACAAGAGAAGCCAAAAATTATACTGATTGCTCCAGACTGGCCCCACCAGCACTGGTACCCAATCCTAAAGAGCTTGTCTCAATGCCCAGCTTGGACATTACCTCATATTCCTCACTTATTGACCCAACAAGACAGTCAGATACTGCACAGCCAACTCAGGACCTTAAACCTGGCAGCATGGCGGATAATGTAGCCATTCAAGACACACCTCTCTCTAAAGCAGTGATGGATGTTATTTTGGAGTCCAGGAGGCCTAGCACCAGAAAATCTTATGCAGATAAATGGAAGAGATTCTGTGCTTGGAACCAGGCACAAGGTATTGACACAATTGTTCCAAATATTCCTCAGATTTTGCAATACTTAACTAAGATGCTGGATAAAGGCCTTTCTTTTTCATCAATTAAAATTCATGCCTCTGCCATTTCAGCTCATTACAATACAGAACCACCTATTTTTTCTTATCCATTACTAAGGCAGTGTACCTCAGAGGGCCAAAAACACAAGACCTCCAAGGAGAGCAAAAATACTTGCATGGGACCTCAACTATGTCTTGGAAAAACTCACACTGCCTTCGTTTGAGCCAGCCTCTGCAGCTGATATAAAATTCTTATCCTGGAAAACAGCTCTGCTCCTAGCAATAACCTCCGCTAGACAGTCTCAAGAGTTACAGGCACTCATGGCTGTGGAACCTTTTTTCATTTTCCATCCTGAGGACAAACCCTACATTTATGCCTAAGGTAGTGTCCAGTGTGACCCTTAACCAGACAGTTAATTTGCTTACCTTTTACCCAAACCCACAGAATAAAGGTGAGAGACTTCTGCATTCTTTGGACATTCACAGGCAGCTACGCTTCTACTTGTACAGAACCAAAGCTTTCAGAAAGACTGAACAACTATTCTGCAGGATCACAAGGAAAGCCTATTTCAAAGTGGATAGGCCACTGCATTCGTTTCTGCTATTCACAGCATGGCAAATCAGTGCCTAAGGGCATTAGGCCACATTCAGCCAGAGCAGCAGTCACTTCAGCAGCCTTTCTCAGAGGAGTACCAATCAAAGACAGCTTAGAGGCTGCAACTTATAGTTCAGTGCATACTTGTACAAAGCACTATCACTTACCTCTCTACTCTAAATCCAGGGCAAGCTTTGCCACTGCAGTTCTGCAGGGCCTGATAGCCTCTTCTAATCCTATTTAGCACCAGCCTCCCAACCTTAGCTTTGGGATTCAACCCACTTGTAATGACTGCAACAGTGAAACACGATGAACATAGTACAGCTGAGTACCTACCATAAATGTAGATGTTCGAGTGTATTCACTGTTGCAGTCCAGGTTACCCTCCCACCATCCCCCCTTTCCTTGCTGAGACTTATCTGTACTTCTCTATAACCTATGTGGTGTATTTGCTTGTAGATAAAGGAAAAGTTGTTTTTTCTGTATGCATGCTTATTGGCATAATTTAGCCTACCATTTTAGGGGCACCTGACATCTGGGGCAAGAAAAACTGAAGAAAATGGTGTTGGCTGCATCTTTTATACCACTGGCTCACTGATGGTCAGGGAGGAGGCGACAGCAGCTGACGCCGGACCTAGACTTTGGAAATAGGGCTGACTGCGGGTAGCCTGCCAGCAGGCTAACCCAGTTGTAATGACTGCAACAGTGAATACACTTGAACATCTACATTTATGGTAGGTACACAGCTGTACTTTAGAGGACCTAGTCTGCTCCTTCTTCTGTGTTGCTTGTTAGTAGGTGCCTATCCCTCGGGCTAGGGCCATTTAAGTTAGAGGACCTAGTCCTTTCCCTGTGTTCCTGTTGAGACCGCCTAAGTTAGAGGTCTTTTGTGACTGTCTGTTCATTTTTCTTAGTTCCCGTGCTTGTGGCTTCTGTATTAACGGTTGATCTTTATTAATGGTTGGTGTTTTTTCCTTCACTATGTCTAAGGATATGAAAGAGCATAAGCCCTCGGGCTTTAAGAAATGTACTAAATGTAGTTATAAGATGTCAATCACTGATGGGCACTCTGTGTACATTGTCTGGGGGCTATTCGGCTATTCACCTCCAGGAATCTTGTACATTTTGCCATGCTTTTAGCCCGCGTGTTCTTCAGGAGAGTAAAAACAAACTAATTTTGAAAGGACTTTTGAAACCCTCCGAGGAGGATTTGGGAAGGGTTTCTAGTTTCAAGTCCTCTCCCTCTAAGAGTAAAACCTCCAAGGCTAAAAAACATTCTCCCGCTCCATCTGTATCCTCGGAGCCTCCGGAGAAAGTAGTAAAATCTACTGTGGCATCCTCGGCTCCACTGTCTTCGGAGCCGCAGGAAGTTAGTGTATTGACGGAATCTGCTTCGGCTCCAAGTCCCTCGGAGCTGATTGCGGAGGTGCTAGTTCGGAGCCGGTCTCCAAATTTTGGGCCAGTCTCTCCTCCTCCTCGCAGGTCTCCTTCAGAGAGGAGGTCTAGATTTCCTTCCTTATCTTCTTGGTCCTCCAGGACTCTTTCAGATGTGGATGTAGATAGAGTGGTACAGCGACAGCTCCAATCACCGGTACTGGCAAAATTGTTTTCGGCTCCAGCCCAGTCGGGTCTGGAGCTTGTCACCCAGCCAGCGTCGATACTTCCTCGTCAGATCGAATCTCAGCTTTTGGAGCCAGAGTGGTTGGCTCCGATGGCCCATCCTGGCTTATCAGCTCTGGCTTCAGCTCCAACCCCGTTGGCTCCGTCCACGGGGTCCAGGACTCATTCCTTGGTCGGACCCGAGGGGGAGGCCTCGGGACACTTTTTGGCTCCTAGCCTCCCTCTCGGTGCTTCACCGTGGGGGAGCCTAACCCCTGCTTCGGCTTTAGACCTTGTCCCCTCTGCTCCAAGGTCTTCCACAGCTGTTTGATCTTCGGAGCCGGGTGGACCAGCTTTCGAGGCCATGCGGAGCGCGCTGGCCAGGTCCTCAGCGGTATCATTCTGCACTGACACTTTGTCCCCTCCAGCTCCGGTGCAGGTTTCTGATCGCCCTCTATCTTTCGACAGCGGAGACCCAAGGCCTAAGGATACCCCCATGAGTGGTCCCCATATTTCTGAGGGCCCCTCAGTGTTTTTGCCTGAGGAGCCATACAGAAAAAGAACATGCAAGAGGAAGCACATCGACTCCCAAGATGACTCCCTCACGTCAGACACCGACCTCGAGGAATCGGAGGGATCCCCGAAGTCATCTTCTGAGGATGTCTCTTTCTCTGACATCCTAGAAATTTTGAAGCAGAGGGGTGACTGGCCCTCCAAAGCTCCCTCTGAGGAGGAGTCGTTCCTGAAGGCCTTTGGGGCTCAGCCCTCCACCTCCTGGGTATCTCCACCCTTAGATGAACTTCTGGATCTGGTTTGTCGAAGGGTGTGGGAAACCCTTGACTCTGTGGAACCAGTCCCCAGGAGACGCAACAAATTCTTGTCCCCCCCCCCTGACAAAGAGTTTCTATCCAAGGGAGTTCTTGTAGATGCCATGGTGGTGGCAGTAGCCACCAAGAAGGAACTGGCTGAGACTTCTTCTACCATCATCCTCCCAACAAGGAGTCTAGGACCATGGACCAGTACGGGTAGCGTATGTTTTCTTCAGTGGCTTTTACTCTGCGGTCACTGAATTACTTATCACATTTTACACGGCTCCAAAGAGATCTCCTGAAAGAGCTTGGAGATGCTCTGCAGGGTAACATTTCTGATGCAGTGGCTCAGAAGGTCAACACACAAATGTCTGCCCTCAACTCTATTGCTAACTCTTCCATGAGGCTGATCTCTTATGCAGCTGAAGGAGCGGGTAGGGCAGCAAGTTTGGGAGTTGCTCTTAGAAGACACTCCTGGATGTGCCTTTGCAATTTCGCGGAGGCCTTCAAGTCTACGTTCACCAACGCCCCCTTTGATGGTTCCTTCTTATTCGGAACCAAGGTGAAGGACACTCGCTAGGTGCGAGCAAGAGGGAAAAACTCTGTCTGCTTTGGGGGTCCGTTTTCCCACCCCTCTAGGCCTTATCCCAAGACCCAGAGGGGTGGGAAGATGTGGTTCAAAAAATCGCAGAGGTTTTTTCAGGACTCACAAGGTGAGTCCCCCTGCAGAGGCAGGGGAGGGGGTGGTAATTCTGGTAGATGTCACCCTAGGGGCAGAGGAAGCCCGCGTAACCAGGGAGACCGTGATTCCTTTTGTGGTTCTCCCTACCAGCGCTCCTGATGGGAGGTCGACTGTGCATTTCTGGAGCCAGTCGGGGGTCGCATTTCACTATACCCAGAGGCCTGGCAAGGTATCACTCAGTACCAATGGGTATTAAAAATGGTTTCCAGAGGATATCACATTCCCTTCTCTTCAGCTCCCCTCCGATCAAAAAAATCCCAGATGTTCCACCCAATCAAAGGGATTCCGCAGCTTCAGAGGTTTTAAAGCTGCTAGAAAAAGGAGCTATCCAGCATGTCCCCTCAGACCAGATCGGATTAGGGACTTAACTCCATATTCTTTTTGGTGCTGAAAAAGACAGGGGACCTGAGACCCATTTTGGATCTCAGCAGATTGAACACCCATGTGAAAAAGTCCAAGTTCTGAATGGTCACGTTGCAATCTATTCTCCCATTGTTGGGAAAAGAAGTGTGAATGTGCTCCATCAACCTCAAGGATGCTTACTACCATATAAAGATGGACAGGGCATTCAGAAGTCATTTACGTTTCCGGCTGGGAGCCAGTCATTTTCAATTTCGTGCCCTGCCCTTTGGTCTCACCACAGCCCCCAGGGTGTTCACCAAATGTATGGCAGTGGTGACGGCTCACTTGAGACGTCAGGGATTCCAAGTGTTTCCGTACCTGGAAGACTGACTCCTTACTGCCACCACCAGGCATCTACTCCTACAAACCAGAGACGCCACGATCAAACTGTGTCAACAATTGGGTATCACTCTAAATTGGAAAAAGTCTGCCTTGTTACCCTCGCAGCGTGTCATTTTTATAGGCGCCGAGTTAGATACCGGGCTCATGAGGGCATTTTACCACTAGAAAGGATTCAAAGTTTACAACAGCAGGTGTTCGCGTTGCTCCATTTGAGAAGAGTGAAGGCAAGATTGATCCTCAAATTGTTGGGGACGATGGCTGCTACAATTATGCTGGTTCCTCTAGTGAGGCTACACATGAGGCTCCTTCAATGGCTAATCTTCGCCCAGTGGTCTCTGCAACATCTTCCGCTTTCTCATCTCATCATCACAGACAGGTGCAAGCAGAATCTTCACTGGTGGCTTCACATCAGCAAACTCAGAGGGAAAACCATTTGTTCCATCCCCTCCAGTTGCCACAGTGACCACGGATGCCTCCCAGATTTGGGGGGGGGCATTATCTAGGCAGGACAGTCCATGGCAAGTGGCAGGAACATGAGATTCATCTGCATATCAATGTCCTGGAGATGAGAGTAGTGTACTAGCGTTGCAAGCACTTCAGAGCTTTCTTCCTCTCAGGACATTTGCTATCCACTCAGACAATATGTCGGTGGTATGGTATCTAAACAAACAGGGAGGAACCAAGTCGTACCCCCTTTGCAGAGAGACCATGCGAGTGTGGCATTGGGCAGTGGCTTCCCAACGTTTTCTTGTAGCAACGCACATTCCAGGGAAGTCCAGTGTGATTGCCGACAGGTTGAGCAGAGCTATTCTGATGCCTCACAAGTAGTCCCTGAACAATCAGGTTGCGGAACAGATTTCCCGCAGGTGGGGTCAGCCTTGCTGCGACCTATTTGCCAGCCCCCTCAATACCAAATGCATCACCTACTTTACCCTTATCCCCCCCTCAGGGGGAGTCACCCAGGGACGCTCTAGTTCACGATTGGCCCTCCGGTCTATTGTATGCCTTCCCTCCTGTTCCTCTGCTGACAAAGGTTATTCAGAAAGCACAATCTTTGGGAAGCAAAATGATTCTGATTGCTCCACACTAGCCTCATCAAATTTGGTTTCTCTTTCTCCAGCCTTACCTTGTGGACACCCCCTGGATTCTGGACCCTCAACCAGATCTGCTGACTCATATATCAGGGCAGCTCCATCCCTCTCTTCAGAACCTCCGGTCGACAGCCTGGCTCCTCCACTTCCATCATTAGTCAGGCTTCATAATTTTTCGCCGGAAGTGATTCATATTCTGTCTTCCTCACATAAGCCTTCCACCAGAACAATCGATTCCAGCAAATGGAAGAGATTTTCCATATGGGCGCATGCAAGACAAATTGATCCTTATACAGCTCCAATTTCGTCAGTCCTGGAGTTCCTCTCCATGCTTTTCAACCAGGGGTCAGCGGCTGCAACTGTTAAGGTCCAGTTGGCGGCTATTCCCACCTTTCACATCGCTGCTGAGCCTAGTCTCATGGCCCATAGACTTTGTAAGGCATTCCTGAAGGACACTATGCTGCTTTGTCCTCCAGTTTTTGACTCAGTTATGCCTTGGGACATAAATTTTGTTTTACAATGTCTCACTTCACCCCCCCCCCCCCCTTGAGCCTGCAGCCACTTGTGATTTAAAATATTTGACTTGGAAGACTATCTTTTTGGTAGCCATCACTTCAGCCAGATGTGTCTCCGAGCTTCAAGCCTTATCAGTTAGAACACCTTACTTGATTTTTCATAAGGACACTGTTTCTCTCAGACCAAAAACCCTTCCTTTCTACCGAAAGTGGCTTCCGTTAGTAATCTAAACCAATCCATTGAACTACCTGTATTCTTTCCAGAGTTCTCGAACAAGGCAGAATTTAGATTTCATCAGCTGGATGTGCACAGACAATTACGATTCTATTTACATAGAACGAAGGATCTTAGAAAATCAGATCAGTTGTTTGTCTCATTTTCAGAAAACAGGATTGGGTCTCCTGTTTCCAAAGTCACCTTGCCTAGATGGATCTCCAGTTGTATTTCCTTCATTTATGCTTCAGGTGGCAGGGATTTACCATTTCGAGTGAAAGCTCATTCTACCCGATCTGTGTCTACATCTACAGCCTTTCAGGCCAGATTGTCTATGGATGATATTTGTGCTGCGGCTACGTGGGCATCTCCTCACACCTTTGTTACTCACTACAAGTTAGATTTGGTGTCCAGAGGCAGGTCTTCCTTTGGTTCCACAGTGCTCAGGAGTATTTTCCACTGAGCCTTCCAGGATTCAGGTGCTGGGGACGCTGTCCCACGGTAAGAATGTAGGCGAGATTGGACTACATAACATCAAGAAGTTATGTACTCACTATAATGTTCGATGTTTGTAGTCCATCTCGCCTCACATTCTTACTTTTACCCCCCCTCCTCCCCCCATCCTGGAGGACCTAGGGGTTAGGTATGGTTTCAAATTCCTTTCTGGTTGGTATGTTCTTCCTTCTCTATGTGCTGTTGTGTGTGGAGAAGTGAGTGACTGAGCTCGCAGCAAACTAGATCTGGGAAAAGGGAGCAGTGCAGCATGGGATACCTTCTTAGCCCAGCCAATTGAAAGACTTCAAGCTAGAGTATGGCTGAGTCTGAGCCAAGGTTTGGCTCCGAACCCACGGGTAAGAATGTGAGTCAAGATGGACTACATACATCGAACATTATGGTGAGTACATAGCTTCTTGTTTCCCTCCATCCCCCTCTTCTCTTTCCTTTTCCTTTCTCTTTCCTTGCAAGAGACATATTGGTATTTACTTTCTACTAGTAGGGTTCTTCCACCAGAACCTGGCTCCCACTTGGGGGCTCCTGACAGGTTAGGGCAAGAAAAACTGATGTAATGGCATCGGCTGCCTTACTTTATACTACTGACGACCTGACAACAGTCCTGAAGTGACAGCAACCCACACAGAAATACTAAGCCTCTGGTATTTGGGCCGGCCGAGGGCTAACCTGGCAGGGATAACCCAAATGTGATGACTGCTACAGTGAATATACTGGAACATCTACATTTATGGTAAAGTGTACACAACTGTACTTTAATGTTCTTCTTTGCATTCTGTTTGCCCTGCTGATTTTATGGCCTCCGTAGTCTCCATGCATGTACTCGCTCTGTCAAGAATGAGTCAGGAGATTGAAGGATGGCCTTTCTTCAGTGTTTGTTTTGCAGTAAACACTGCTGCTGCTTCTTCATAGAATCATTATTTATTCAATTCCTTTTTTATACACTTTCAAAGAGAATGTAAAAAAAAGTGAAATAAAAACATTGAAATGTGTTTCAGAGGTGAAAATTGGTAGCAGGACATTAATCACTTTTTCAGTGGTACAACAGGTAGTACACCTGATACAAGGAGCATACGTGTGATGTACGCTGTACCCATTACATCGTAAAGGCTTTGGTATACTGCCTGGACGTTGGGCTGTCCTTGGCAGGAGATTCCTATTGTAAAGAATATTGCAACAGTGAAGAGGAGGACATGTACGGTTATGGTAGGATTTTACACAACTGTACTTTCTCTATGGTTTTATTTTCCTTAAAGACCTGCATCGAAAGTCTTATTCTTTCCTTATTTCTCTATGCCTGCACCCCCCCATTTCATCACCATCATCCTATTCCACTTTGATTTATAACCACCTGCTTGTGTTATGTATATGAGCCTTAACTGCGTAGCTCTAAAGTATCCCTTCAAATCAAGATATTTTAAACTACTTTGTGTGCGTTAGCCACATTTCCTGTTTTGTTGCTTACTGGAAGGAGTAAACAAAACGTTGATCCTTTGTACATGTTGCTGTAGAAGAGATTGATTTTTTAGAGATCCTGCCTAGTATTCTAAAAGGTGTGACCATATACATCTTTTATGATAAGAGTTCCAAAGTAATAAAAACTGCATATCACAGTATAATGCATTGTATATGTACCAGGTCAGCAGTCTTGTATAGGGTTTTGTGCAAGTGAGAGATAATAACATGAAGAGTTTATTTAACTGGCACACATTATACGACATTATAATAATGTCCATAGGATTACATTGGTCACAGTGGTCGTTTCAAGTGCAGCTTTTACAAGAAGCTCTGTGACAGTTGCAGATGATTGAACTTGTCTGATAACAAGAAAGAACTTTTTATTTTACCCTTTTTCTCATGTACTTTTGCCCAGCAGTACACCTAATATGCGTGGGCAGTTCATCCATCTCAGTGTTTGCTTCCACAAAAAATAAATTGCTCACCCTTTACCGAAGAGCGTCTCCTTAATAAGTTGTATAAGAACAATGTAATATCCAAAGATAAGTTGTACAGCAGGTGGCAGGTATGATCTTCAGAGCTTTGAGCTCTGAAATGCTTGTTTGCCAAGTAATAAGTTGCCATGTCCTGAGTCATGCTGTCGAATGCACTGTGCATCATCTCATTTGTGATTAATTTTGATGTAGACATTGCACTATCTTAGACACTTAATCACCTAAAAAACTTGCTGTTTTTTGAAGTCTGAACATAGACAATTGTAAGTAGTGTGTCTGATCAAGTTTCATTTGATTTGCTTTCAAAAAATAACCTTTCATATTTTCATGTACTTTTCTTTCAGCAATTCTAAACCCATCTTAACTAAATATTCAGATACTGTTGCAGTTTTGCTCAGAGGATTAAGGCTGTAAACTGTTGGCATGCTTAGTCTTGCACTCTTATAGCCCTGGGTTTATTTCCCACAGTTTCCATTTGCACACAATGGGATTCCGAGCAAGTCACTTAACCAGACACTGCTCCTGAGTTAGCCCCTGAAAAGGGACACTTGTGTCCAGTTAGAGTTGATATTTATTTATTTATTTTTTAATTATTTATTTTTCTTTGTGTTTAATGAAAAAGGAGAGATTGCATTTTGACCACGTGAAGCGAAGTCACTGTTCTTTCCATTTCTCACCCAAGATATCCTTTCCATTGAAATAAGTCGTGCAAAAGTATTTATAGTAAACTCTCGGTTAACCGGCACCCATGGGGATTGGTAGATGTCGGATAACTATAGTTTCTGGTTGCTTGAGAGTTGCTATTAAAAATAGGCCTGACTAATACTGTACCCTATACTATTTGTTTGGTTTGATGACTTTTTAGGTTGGGGGGAGAGGGAATTTATTCCTATCTTCCTTTTTAAAACTCTAAAAACATAAGGTATGTTTCTGCGGAAGGGTGGGGGACAAAGTGCAACACATGAAAACTGTACTGTATTTTTTTTCTGGTTGCTTGAGAGTTCTAGTTAACTTTGTTGTATTTAAAGATCAATATACAAGGGAGAAATGCATGCCTCACAGACACATAGTTTGGGCTTCATTTCTAACCTCCTGCTACTGACTCTGTTGTCAACTTTCTTGTACTGTGTTGCTGTTTGTTTCTTTCAGCTGTTCCGGTTTTTAGAGGTTTAAGGCTGAGAGCTGTAGCAGGGGTTTGATTCTCGTAGCCTTATTTTGCTTGCTGTATAACTGTGCGAAAGTCCGTTAAGCAGACATTGCGCCCTGCTTGCCAGTGGAAGGGGACTGTATCTCCAATTTGCTTACCCAATTAACACCTTTAACACTTTATTTTTTCTTTTTCCATCTCCACAAAAAAAAGAAAACTTGTGAAATTGACTTCTGCAACCTGTCATATGTATGTTTTGCATTTACTGAAGTATTTGTAAGATAGAATCTGGCTGAAAAAAAGGTCTTCAGTGGACCATTTCACATAGGCAGTTACCATGTAAATAAATGTAAAATCTGAAAAGAGAGTACATGCAGGAACATACAGAATTCTGGTTTATATTTCTTTTTTTTTTTTTTTTTCTTTTGACCTTATAAAGGTAGCAATATTTGCAAATCAGATATGAAAGAAACTTGCAGCCATTTCATAACGGAAGTAAGCCAATCTAAAGTGTGTTTTATGTGCTGGCAAGAGTATATTCTGGTGTTAGTGGCAATGAGCACAAGCACCTTTTGTCATGGTGCCAAGTTATCTTCTCAGAAAACTTATTATATGATGTATATTTTAATGTACTCTTTACATTAGTTTCATGCGTTAATGTGGGTCACAAGCATAGATCTCAGTAACAGGACATTGTTTCCTGGAGGTAGTTTCAGGGTAATTGAGCAAATTTTGCACCTTACTCTGCATGAATCTTATTTGTGCATTGTTCTAGGTGTCAACCTGTGGCTTTGTATTAATTCATAGATGTGAAGTTGTTCAGTCTCGCAGTTCATTCATCACTGATGGGTTTGGAGCCGAGGGCCGTTAGCAAGCTCGAGGTTTACCAAAAGCTTGAGACCTAGCCCCTTATCCCATGATGCACTGCCTGGAATACCTCAGATGTAGTTTGCCGCGGCACATATCTTGTGTGTTTCCAGAGCTCAATTCCTTTTTGGAGAAAAGTAGGATTTACGCAAGTTAAATTCTTTCTTTCAAATAACTAATTTTTATTTATTGTTATTTACTGTTTACCCCGTTTTCCTATCTTATCTTTTGTATTAGGAAAGTGTAGTTTTTTTGTTAGTTAAGTGCCCCCTGGGCCTACTTGTCAGGGCGTAATTGTGAATTAACTAAGTCTATAGTTAACAGCAATTGCCTTTATTTTAGTTGTGCAGTAACAACTTCTTTAAAAGTTTTTTAGTTTACTCTATGATTTGAAGGATGTCACAGGACAAGGACAAACGGCCTAAATCAGGCTTCAAAAAATGTCCAGATTGTGGACAAAAAATGTCCATCACCAATGGACATACGCAATGTGTATGTTGTTTGGGCTCACATCATCTTCAGGACTCGTGTAGCATATGTCGTGCTTTTCCTCTGAGGGTTTTACTCGAGAGAAAAAGAAAATGAATAGAGGCCTGCTCAAACATTCCTTTGAGGATTTGTCTAGCCAGGATGGGACTGGTCAGTCCCCTATGTCTTCAAAATCTTTGTTGGCTTCTAGTTCTAAGTCATCAAAGCATAAGACTGCAAAATTGGGAGAATCTGCTTGAACATCGACAACAATGCCTTCAGAGTCGAATGTTTCCATTGTTCAGAGCCAGCCTATGTCCCTGGTACCGATATACGAGACTCCTGCTTCTCCCCTTTTTCAATCTTTGCCTTCTGTAAAATCTTCTAGGTCTTTTGTCAGCCTTTCTGATTCAGACATGGCTCGACTGGTGCAGAAGCTGTTGAAGGCTCCAGGACTTCCCGAATTGTTGTCTGCTCCGACCGTTGCGTCAGAACCGAAGACCACTGTTATGGATGTTTCTACTCCTCCTCCGAGCCACACCTTTACTTTAGAGCCGGAGAGGGCAGACCTGATTCTTGTAGAGCTCGCGGAGCCGAGGTCTGCTTCTGCCGGAGGGGGCAGACCTGATTCTTGTAGAGCTCGTGGAGCCGAGTCCTGCTTCTGCGCTATCGGCTCCATCTGCTCGGACTTCATCAGTGCCAACCGTGGAGTCTAGGAGCCCACGCTCTCCAGTCGGCTCTTGAGGAGGCAGTCGCACTGACTTGTCTGTGCCGACTGTCTCTCTCGGGGCCTCTGCTCGGGTGAGCTTGGCTCCTACCTCTGGTTCGGAGCCCGCGGCCTCGGTGCACAGGGAGCCGGCGGTTCCTTTGGGGACTTCAGTTCCTTCGTGTCGGAGTTGTGAGGCTATCGGAACCAAGATGAGAGCTTTGTCCCCAATGACAATCTCAACTTCAGGTCTAGCCTCTTCTTCCCCTGTAGCTCCTAGGTTGTCTTCTGTTCCTGTCATCCCAGCCCAGCGTCGAGACCCTAAGCCTCAGGTAATCCCACAGGGTGTTCCTTGCTCTACCGAGACCTCTCCAGAAATCCCCACTGAAGAGATTTCCGGGAAGAGAGTGTGTAAGAGGAGAAACTTAGACTCCCCATAGGAGTCTCTGACATCAAACACTGACTTAGATGAGTCAGAGGGGTTCCCACAATCCCCCTCTGAGGATATCTCCTTTGCGGAGATACTTGAAATCCTTAGGCAGAGGGGTGATTGGCAGTCCAAAAGCCCTACTGAGGATGAGTCAGTGCTACTGAAGGCTTTCGGGTCTCAACCTTCTGCCTCTTTGGTGTCTCCGCCCTATGATGAGCTCATGCAGCTGATCTCTCTTAGGGCGTGGGAGTCACCAGACACGACGGAGCCTGTTCCCTGGAGGCCTAATAAATTCATCTCTGCCCCTGCAGATAAGCAGTTTCTGACTAATGGAGTGCCTGTTGATGCCATGGTGGTGGCAGCAGCCACCAGGAAGGAATTATCTGAGACTTCTTCATCAGTCCATTCCCCTAACAGAGATTCTAGGGTTATGGACCGATATTGGAATCTTCAGTTCAGCGACATTTTCATTGCGATCGCTGAACTACCTGACTCACTTTACTAGACTACAGAGATATCTCCTCAAGGAGTTAGGAGATGCTCTCCAGGGTTCTGTAGCTACGGGAGTTGCCGACAAAGTGACCACCCAGCTTGCTACCCTTAACTCTATAGTAAACTCATCCATGAGGCTCATTTCGTATGCAGCCGAGGGTTCGAGTAAGGCTGCAGGCTCAGGATTCGCCTTACGTAGACAGTCCTGGATGCACCTATGTTCCTTCGTGGAACCCCACAAGTCTTCTTTCATCAGTGCCCCATTCAGTGGCACCGCTCTCTTCTGGCCTAAAGTGATGGAAACTCTCACCAGGAGTGAGCAAGACGGAAGACTCTGTCTGCCGTCAGAGTCCGTTTTGTCACCCCTACGCGGCCTTATCCCAAAGGCATTAAGGGAGGCAAGATGTGGTTCCGAAAATCTCATACAGCCTTTCCAGACACCCGCGGTGATACCCCCTTTAGAGGCAGAGGAGGGGGTAGTAATGGAAGACGCCGCTCTCGCAGCAGAGGGGGCCCGCAGCATCAGGGTGACAGAGATCAGTTCTCTGGTCAACCTTACCAGCGTCCCTGAAGGGAAGCCCGACTGTTCTACTCTGGAGGCAGTCGGGGGGTCACTTATCCCTGTATCCCTACGCCTGGCTAAAAGTCTCCAATGAAAAATGGGTACAGAGAATAATTTCCAGAGGCTATATCATACAATTCACCTCCTTCCCAAAAGCCCTAAAGAAAATCACTGAAGCACCACCCCGTTACAGGGAACAGGCAACTTCAGAGGTCCAAAAGTTGCTAGAAAAGAGAGTCATCCAGCCAGTCCCAGCTGACCAAACAGGATCTGGAACGTAAGGTTCTTTTTAGTACTAAAGAAAACAGGAGACTGGAGACTTATATTGGACCTCAGCAGACTCAACCAATTTGTAAAGAAGGAGAAGTTCCGGATGGTCACGCTTTAGTCTATTCTTCCCTTTTTAGGGAAAGACAATTGGATGTGCTCGATAGATCTCAAGGATGCTTATTACCACATAAAAATGGACAGGGTATCCAGAGAGCACCTGCGTTTCCGGCTGGGAGCCAGTCATTATCAATTTCGAGCCCTGCCCTTCGGTCTCACTTCAGCCCCCAGTGTTTTCACCAAATGCATGGCATTGGTATCGGCTCACCTGAGGCGTCTTGGATTCCAGGTGTTTCCGTATTTAGACGATTGGCTCCTTTCTGCCACCACTAGGCATCAATTAGTTCAATCAAGAGACCACACTCTGACTCTCTGCAATCAGTTGGGCATTACCATCAACTTCGAAAACTCTGCCTTATCACCATCGCAGCATATAAACTTTATAGGAGCAGAGTTAGACACCTCAACCATCACTTTAAGGCTACCATTAGAAAGAACCGCTCTGCTGTGTCAGCAAATCAGCTCTCTAGTATCAAAGATGAAATCACCAGCATCAGAAGTGTTAAACACTTTGGGTCTGATGGCTGCTGCAATCATAGCCATTCCTCTAGCAAGAATGCATATGAAAATACTTCATTGGTTACTTTTCACTCAGTGGTCTTACCAGGAGTTTCCCATGAGTCACACAGTATTGATCACAAACTCGTGCAAGAAGGACCTTCAGTGGTGGTTGACATCTCCTCATGTAACCGTAGGTCGCCCATTTGTATTTCCACCTTCAATAGCCACTGTGACCACGGATGCTTCCCTGATAGGGTGGGGGGGGGCATTATCAGGAGAGGACTGTCCAAGGCACATGGATGGAACAGGAGCTTCATTTGCATATCAACATCCTGGAGATGAGAACAGTACTTTTGGCGTTGCAGTACTTCCAAGAATCTCTTCCTCACGGGACCATTGCAATTCAGACAGACAACACGTCAGTGGTCTGGTATTTGAACAAACAAGGCAGGACCAGATCTTACCTCTTATGCCGAGAAACCCTCAGAGTTTGGCAGTGGGCTGTATCCTCCCAGAATTTTCTGTTGGCAACGCACATCCCGGGAAGATCCAAAGTGATAGACAAAACTGAGTAGGGCAATTTTATTGCCTCATGAGTGGTCCCTCAAACAAGAGATAGCAGACAGGATTTTCCGCAAATGGGGCCAGCCTTGCAGCGATCTTTTTGCCAGTCACCTAAACACCAAATGCAGAAGCTATTTTGCCCTGATCCCCCCTCCGGGGGAGTCCCCAAGGGATTCACTTGTACATGATTGGCCCCCGGGTCTTCTCTATGCATTTCCACCAATCCCTCTGATTTCAAAGGTTCTACAGAAAGATTCATTGCTAAGGAGGACTATGATTCTAATAGCCCCTCATTGGCCTCGACATATTTGGTTCCCATTCCTACTTCAGCACCTAGTGGAGGAACCATGGATTCTGGACCCGGTTCCAGGCCTGCCGACACATCCGTCTCTACAGTCTCTGCAGCTCACAGCTTGGCTGCTCCAATTCCCCTCATAGCCAGGCTTGATAATATTTCTCAGGAGACGAGACGCATCTTGTCTTCCCAAAAGTCTTCCACCAGAAGATTATACCTCAGCAAATGGAAAAGATTTTCTTTATGGACCTCCAAACAGAACATTGGTTCATAGGTTGGTACTAGGCTATAGGCCCTAGGACCTATATAAGCCTAGCCATAACAATTCCCTGGTTACGTCTTCCCACACTATTTACTTTTCTGGACCCCTGTCTAGCAGGATGACTGACGTGATCCCCATGGTGAATTTCCTTTCTCCCATCCAATCATCAAGGTTCCTTTTGAAGAGGGCCAAAGAGGTGCTCTGCTTGACATGTATGGGCAGTCTATTCCAGAGTCTGGGGAGTCTCTGGGTCAGGAACCTATCCCTCTATCATGTTTTATTTATTGTGATGACAAGATTTAGATCCATGGAGCATGTGGCTCTGAGGGATTGAGATTTCTTTAAGTTCTTATAATATCCATTCATAATGTTCATGTCTATATTGTTTGTGTTATTAATATTTTTCTTCAGACTTCTTCCTGAGTTTCACCATTGTTTTACATTTCAAAAAAAAAAAAAAAAAACAAAACAAACTTTGTTGTCTCTTCCTCCCCACAAAGTAAACGCACTCTTTCAACTTTCTTTTCATATGGAATATACTACTTTACTTGAAACGTATTTATTACCAGTCTCTGTGGGAAATCTTGGCACTCTATTCTCTTGTTAAACTACATTTTTTTCTGACTTGAATAGCTTTAATCACTTCTTCTAGTAAGTTTTCCTATGGGTTTACATAATACTATTTCATCACATTATTATACAACATGCTTCTATCATTCTGTATATCATCAATTTTTATTTTCCATTTTAGTATTCCTTCTTCATAATTTTTATTTGTTTTCATTTACATATTATTTTTTCTCCTTTTCTTATTCTCATCTCCCATAATGATTTGTACTAAATTTAAACATTCTTACTATTAATTTCTCATCCTCTTCCTTTAACCGTTTTAACACTCTATACAAGTTTGAAGAAGCAGAATCACAATAGGATTTTGTAACACAATCCCCCTCATCTTCACTCTTACACACCACACCTCTTTTCATTGGATTTAATATTGAACACCATTTGAAAGAAAGCACCAGTTGCACAATTTGTTTCATATTTTTGTTCGTATAGACAGATGACGTATATGCTATTTTTCCCAAGAATACAGAATTAACCAGATACACATTTCCTAAATGCCAATCTATATGCCCTCCATAGAATACATACTTATTTACTTTGCATCATAACTACATAATTTTTCCTAAATTTTAT
This sequence comes from Protopterus annectens, assembly GCF_019279795.1. NCBI lineage: Eukaryota > Metazoa > Chordata > Ceratodontiformes > Protopteridae > Protopterus > Protopterus annectens. The sequence goes on from NC_056727.1 coordinate 954,117,224, forward strand.
CCCTAGCAATGATACCTCATTCATTGAAAAGCACAAAGCATGCCCCAAATTTCAACACATAACCCAAACCCTTGTTCATATTTTTGCTCAAAGTCATTCCTATTTCTTTAAACATCCATTCAGAACAACCAACGCTTTAATTATCCATACTTTTGCTGTTAGTAAATGCAACTATATTGACTATGCATGTCAAAACTACTGGAAGCACCATCTCCTTTTGCATCACATATCTAGTAGCTTTCATTTTATAAGCTATTGTGCTCACTAACACATTCCTTACCAGTGCAAACAATATTTCACTCAGTGAACCTATTTGTCTTATATCACATTTCATGCATATTACTTTACTCAGCCATTCACTAATACACTCACTCTATTATTTCAATATGCTGACATACACCTACTCCTGATTCTATTACCTATTCCGTACTTCTCTATAACATCCCGCAAAACACTATGTCCTACTGATTAAAATGCCTTGCTAATATCACCTACCATAAGTTTCATAGCCTCCCTTATACTTATAATATCATCTACAATTTCTTTCACAACCAATAATAGTTCTTGGCATCTCTTCCTTTTTATACCATGTATAATGTCTTTCATAATATCCCTCATCCTGCCTTCTATTCTCCTCTGCATTATTCTCATAAAACATTATATTCTGTGTTATTTAGTGTTGTGGGTCTTAAACAAACCCTTCAATAAGCCATTAGCAAAGTACATTTACAAAGTATTCTCTCTCCCAGTCCAGTAATTCTTGCACATTCCATACCCTATATCTGGGTCTTCTTTGAATCAACAATTCCTTTCCTAATTACTTCATCCAATTCACTAATATTTATTTCTTTTTCAAATTATTCATTAAATCATTCAGATTTTTTTACATTCCATTTTCTATTATTTTCATTCTTTTTACTCTTATACGTGTTTTCTACATGCTGTACTACAATACTCATAATTTGCTCTTATGTTCTTTGCTTCTCTTTTTACCTTTTTAATTTCCCCTCATTATACTAATATCATCCCTTACTATTTTAATCAGATATATAGGAACCTCCTCGCTATTACCTTGTAAATAATAGTTTTGCCTAAACAGTAAAACTATACTTTTTTCTTGATTTCTTTTAAATATTTCTTTTTCCATATCGCAAGACTCTTATAAAGCACCCATGTCCTCCATCTTAGAATTCCTTACCATGATTTTCAACAAAGGTTCAGCAGCAGCTACAGTACAAGTTCAAATGGCTGCCATTGCTAACTTTCACCTAGGAATAGACGGATTTAACATTATGGCTCATAAGCTGTCTAGAACCTTTCTCAAAGGGACCTTCCACATCAGACCCCCAGTGAAAGTTCCTTATGCACCGTGGAATCTGAACTTACTATTGTCCCGGATTATTCTTCCTCCCTTTGAACCAGCACGATACTGTGAAATGAAGTTCTTATCATGGAAAACTCTGTTTCTAGTGACCATTACATCTGCCTGTAGTGTCAGAGCTTTCAAGCCTTATCTATCAGACCACCTTATTTGATTTTTTCACCCTGATAAGAGTATCACACAGAACAAATCCTTATTTTTTGCCTAAAGTTTGTTCCGAAACTAATATTAATCAAGTCATTGAGTTACCAGTCTTCTTTCCCAACCTTTCTAACAAAATGGAGTATATGCCACACAAACTTGATGTTCACAGACCGCTCAGATTTTATCTGCACAGAACTAAAGATATTAGGAAATCAGACTAACTCTTTTTATCCTTTTCAGAAACCAGAAAAGGTAGGCCAGTGGCTAAAACAACTCTATCTCAATGGTTATCGGATTGTATTGCCTTTGTTCATTCAGCTGCCAATATGCCTTTGCCTCAAAAGATTAAAGCTCATTCTACCAGAGCAGTATCTACATCTGCTGCTTTTCAAGCCAAAAGTGCCTTTAGATAATATTTGTGCGGCAGCCACTTGGTCTAAACCTCATACCTTCATCACTCATTACAAAGTGGATAAGGCCTCCGGGGACAGGGCCTCTTTCGGGTCCACGGTCCTGAGAAATGTACTTCTGTGAGCCACCCGAGATTTAGGGGTGCTAGGGACGCTACCCATCAGTGATGAATGAACGTCGAGATTGAACAACTTCACATAAAGAAGTTATGTACTCACCATAACGTTCCATGTGAGTTGTTCTATCTCGCCTTCATTCTCACGTCCCTGCCTCCATCCCCCTCCTGGCTGACAGTTGTCCTGGAATCTAGCTTCATCCTGGTTATGCATTCCTTTTTATTTTTTGTTGGAATAATTATCATCTGACAAAAGTAGTACACGCAGCAAACAAGATCTAAGGTATTCCAGACAGTGCATCATGGGATAAGGTGCTAGGTCTTGAGCTTTTGGTAAACCTCGAGCTTGCTAACGGCTGTGTCGGAGCCGAGGGATCGGCTCCGAATGCATCCGTGATGAATGAAGGTGAGATAGAACAACTCACATGGAACGTTATGGTGAGTACATAACTTCTTTTTAAATAGAAAACACTGTGGATTTGCTACTAGGTTCAAGGATTCAGAGAAGATATTTATTTTAATTGAAAGGCAGACTGGGCTGAGTTAAGTTTTCTGGATTCATTTTGGGGGACTATGTTCCTTTAGCAGAGATTTTGTTTGGTGGTCAGAACATATGGTGGAAATATGAGACAGTGCTTTACAGTTTTAATATAACTTTGTGTTGCTTTTATTTGTAGAATCCTAGTACAGACCTGTGTAATGAAATGACTGCTGAGATTACTCATGAAGTCAGTTATAGTTGTGTTACTGTGGGGGAGAAATGATGGTGAAACAGGTCTGAGTTGAAGAAAATATTTAATAGAAGTGAAAAAAAAGTTGTCAAATTCCAAAAATAAATTTAATTATCATCCATCTTACTGATTCAGACTTATTATTTTATCTCAGTGTTGCTCATTACATCTGTGGTGTAAAGTAGAATTAAGCTCCAAGCAGATGCAGTACTTTAAGGTAAAACCATGTCAAAACTTTAGTTTAGTTGTCACCTGGTGTATTTTTCAGAACATACAGGTAGCTGCATTAAAGAAGTTCATGTGATAAAAAAAAAACTGATAACTCACTTATAAATCACTGTGGTCATATACTGTGGCACAATTATCAGATTTTAATCAGTTTTGAATTGTATATGTGGCCTTCTGGAATAAGACATGATCTGTTTTGTATTTAAATATAAAACAATAATTTATTCTCATCCTGTAATGTTTAAGTTCTGAAATGGACTGTTGCCTTACATTAATGCATATACTTTATCATACATTACTAGTCAAAAGTATAGCAGTGCATAATGTTAAGTTGTCAATCTCGCCTTCATTCTTGCTGGATGGGTTCGGAGCCGAACCTCGGCTCCGACTCGGCCTATTACTAAAGCTCGAGAGCTATTTTCACCGGCTCAAGGCTATACTATGTCCCATAATGCTAGGCGTCATATACACAGATCTCATTTGTCGCTTCAGCTACGAGGTTGCGTTTTCTCCGACTCCAGGTTGTATTTAAAAATGTTTGTATCTACAGTTAGTTTTTCTGAGATATTTTCTATTTAGTTTATTTAATTACTGTTTAGAGAGTAGCAACTAGTTTTCCCTACCCTTTTTCTGTAGTTTTCCCTTTTTTTCCACCCTTAAGGTGGACGGGCCTAACCCTCCCTTCAGTAGTCAGTACAGTTTTCCCCTTAGTGTGTGTGTGTGGAATTTCTGTCTTCTTTTTACTAGTTAGCTTAACTTAAATTTTTCTTTGAGTGTGTTAGTGTGCCTGTGTAGCTCTTTGTCTCGACCCTGTGGTGTCATGTCCAAAGATACCAAGGTATCGGGATTCAAGAAGTGTGACTCGTGCTGTCAGAAGATGTCTCTGACAGACGGTCACACTTCTTGTGTGTATTGTTTGGGCCCTCTGCACCTGCAGGACTCTTGTTCCATCTGTCACGCTTTTAGCCCCAGAGTCCTGCAGGAACGCAGAAATAAGCTCATTCTCAAGGCTTATTAAAGCCTGAAGGTTCTCCGCCCAAGCCTATCTCCGGAAAACCTTCAAAGCCCGCCAAATCGTTGGCTCCATGTTTGGAGCCAGCGCCGAGCAGTCCTCTTTCTGCCTCCTCAGTTCCAGCTGGAACTGATTCATCGAGGCCTCAATCGGCTCCGGCTTTGCTGTCGGAGCCGCCCTCAAGCCGAAAATGCTCCAGGTCTCCTTCACTGGAGTCTGTTAGATCGGCTCCGAAGTCTCCCTTGCTGTCAGAGCGGAGCCATAGGTCTCACTCCTCCAGGTCTTCCAGGCTCTCGGACCATGACCTCGAGAGCGTAGTCAGCAGGCGTTTAAAGTCGCAGGCGCTGGCCCAGTTATTGCATAGCCCGTCTCAACAGACAGGGGCTACCCCAACGCCTGCTCAGGTTCCTCCTCCGACTACTTTGCTGAGTTCGGAGCCAGAGGTCGGCGAGGTTAGTACCGTGGGGGCGTCGGAACCGATCCCTCCGTTATCGGTTCCTTCGTCGGCTCCGTTCCCCTCATTGGCTCCATCCTTGGAGGGATCCGGGTGTCGAGACTCCCTCGTCGGCTCCGAGGGGGCAAGTTGGCATCGGACCCTTGTCCGACCCTGTTCTCCCTCTCGGAGCCTCGGCGCAGGTGAGTTCGGCCCTGACATCGGCCTTGGAGCCGTCCCTCTCGGTGCTGGGAGGAGCTCTCATCTCGGAGCTGGGTCCCTCTTCCCTGCCTGACAGGGGCGCCTTTCGAGGTCATGAGGAGCCTGCTGGCTCCCATACCGGTGCCACGGTCAGCCTCGTCGGCCCCTCCCTCCACGGTGACTGCTTCTGCCCCTGCCTACCCTCCCGAACCCAAGCGCGGAGAACTGACACTCCAGGCTGCTCCATTGGGTGTTTCCTCCTCTTCCGAGGCCTCCCCTGATCCTGCAGAGGAGCCCCCTCGGAAGAGGACATGTGAGAGGAAGCATGTCGACTCCCCTGAGTCAGTAACATCTGACACCGACCTGGATGATTCGGAAGGGTCCCCAAGGTCCCCCTCTGAGGATGTCTCTTTTTCTGACATCCTAGAGTTCCTTAAACAGAGGGGGATCTGGTTCGCCCTCAACCCTTCCGAGGACGAGTCTGTGTACCTGGATGCGTTCGATTCTCGCCCTTCCAGCTCCTGGGTGTCCCCGCCTTTCGACCCACTCATGGAGGTGGTGGCTAGGAAGGCGTGGATGGCTCCGGATACTATGGAACCAACTACCCAGAGACCTACAAAATTTATTACAGCCCCGGCAGCCAAGCAGTTTCTCTCTAAGGCCGTCCCCGTTGATGCCATGGTGGTGGCGGCAGCCACTAAGGAGGAGTTGGCTAACCCTTCAGTACCTGTCCAACCTCCTAATAAGGAATCTAGGACTATGGATAGGAATGGCAAGCGGAAGTTTTCTTCAGCGACCTTTGCCATGCGATCGCTGAATTACTTGTGCCATTTCACCCGTCTTCAGAGAGACCTCCTTAAAGAACTGGGTGATACCTTACAGGACCCAACAGCTATGGGGTCTCAGGAAAAGATCAACTCCCAGCTGAGGACCCTGAACTCTATTGTCAACTCCTCCATGCGGCTCATTTCTTATGCAGCCGATAGAGTGAGTAGGGGCACAGTCACGGGCGTTGCTCTAAGGAGACACACCTGGATGCGGCTTTGCAACTTTGCTGACCCCTTCAAGGCGTCCTTCACTAACACCCCCTTTGACAGTTCTGCCCTGTTTGGACCCCAAGTGAAGGATACATTGACCAGGTGTGAGCAGGAAGGCAAGACTCTCTCTGTCGTGGGAATCCGTTTTTCCGCCCCTTTTAGACCATACCTTAAGGGTCAAAAGGGCGGAAAGATGTGATTCCGTAAACCCCGGGGAGTACTGCCTGACACACATGGTGAGTTCCCCTCCAGAGGCAGAGGAGGGAACAATAACAGACGCCGCCCTAGGGGCAGGGGGGGGGTCCGCAAAATCAGGGTAGCAGAGAATCTTTCTCTGACAAACCCTTCCAGCACCCCTGAGGAGCTGCCAGACTGTCCACCTTCGGAGGCAGTCGGGGGAAGACTTTCACTGTACCCAGAAGCCTGGCATTCCCTTACGCAAGACAGATGGGTATGGTCGATCATATCTGAGGGTTACAGAATCCCCTTTATCCACACACTGCAACAACCAAATGGGCCTCTTCCAGACGTTCCACCCGGTCTGAGAGATCAAGCAGCATCAGAAATTTCAAAGCTGCTGTCAAAAAGGGCCATCCAGCCAGTCCCAGAAGACCAACAAGGATCCGGAATCTACTCCAAATTCTTTTTGGTACCAAAAAAGACGGGGGACTGGAGACCTATTTTGGATCTCAGCAGGCTGAACAAGTCTGTTCAAAGAACGAAGTTCCAGATGGTCACGCTACAGTCCATTTTACCCTTTCTGGGTCAGGACAATTGGATGTGCTCTATAGATCTTCAGGATGCGTACTACCATATCAAAATGAACAGGCGCTCCAGAAGGTTTCTCCCCTTCAGGCTGGGAGCCAGTCACTACCAATTCAGAGCCCTGCCCTTTGGCCTCACCACAGCCCCCAGGGTGTTTACCAAATGCATGGCAGTGGTTGCGGCTCACCTGCGATGACGAGGATTCCAGGTGTTTCCAAATTTAGACGACTGGCTCCTTACTGCCACCACCAGGCACCAGCTACTTCAAGCCAGGGATTACGCTGTGCAAACGTGCAAAGCGCTAGGCATCTCTATAAACTTCGAAAAGTCTGCCTTGTCGCCCTGTCAGCATATTACCTTCATAGGCGCCGTGTTAAACATGGTAGAGTTGTCAGCAAAACTACCTACACAAAGAGTTTCAGACATTCGCAGCCATGTTCAATTCCTTCTACAGGAGGACAGGGTCCAAGCCCGATTTGTACTGAAAACACTTGGTCTAATGGCAGCAACAATCACCTTGCTCCCCCTAGCTCGTTTTCATATGCGGCTACTGCAGTGGATGCTTTTTTCCCAATGGTCCTTTCAGCAGCTTCCCATGTCTCACAACATTCTCATCACTCAGTCATGCAAGAGACACCTCTCGTGGTGGATGGTCTCGCCTCAGATGCTCCTGTGCAGACCTGTTATTCTCCCCCCTCCGGTTGCCACCGTGACAACGGATGCCTCCCTGATTGGGTGGGAGGGCATTTTCAGGGCAGGACAGTCCAGGGCACATGGCAACCCTTCGAGTGCCACCTGCACATAAATGTCTTGGAGATGAGAGCGGTACTTTTGGCATTGCAGGCCCTTCAGAACTCTCTACCCACTGGGACGATTGCAATTCAGACAGACAATATGTCTGTAGTATGGTACATCAACAAGCAGGGCGGAACCAGGTCCTATCCCCTATGTCGGAAAGCGCTCAGACAGTGGGCAATCTCTTCTCAATGGTTTCTGGTAGCATATTCCAGGGAAGTCCATCGTCATAGCGGACAGACTGAGCAGGGCCAATCTCTTGCCATAAGAGTGGTCTCTCAACCAGCTAGTAGCGGAACAAATATTCAGAAGATGGGGTCAGCCTTGCTGCGACCTTTTCGCAACCCCTCAAAACAGTAAGTGTCAGGATTTCTTCACCATCTTTCCTCTTCTGGGTCTCCCTCCCAGAGACGCTCTAGTCCACAATTGGCCCCAGGGTCTTCTATATGCTCCCCCCCCTTTTCCCTTAATTACCCGATTAGTCCAGAAAGCAACTGCCTTGAGATCCAGGATGATCCTCATTGCCCCTTACTGGCCCCGACAAGTCTGGTTTCCATTCCTGCATTGTCATCTACTAGTGCAGCCCTGGCATCTGGACCCAGTGTCAGACCTTTTGACCCATCAATCGGGTGGGCTGCACCAATCCCTCCCATCTCTCAACCTCACAGCTTGGTTGCTTCACTTCCAACCCTAGCCAGGCTTCCCTTAATTTCTCAGTCAGTACGTGATATCATCCTTGCCTCTCACAAGTCTAACACCAGAAGGACGTATGCTAGTAAATGGAAGCATTTCTCTATTTGGGCAAGGAAAAATCAAGTGAACCCTTTCACAGCTCCTGTCCAAACAGTTCTAGAGTTTTTGGCGGAACTTTTCCAAACGGGCTCTTCCTCAGCCACTATCAGGGTCCAGTTGGCGGCTATTGCAAATTTCCACGTTGGCTTGTCAGAGACCAGTATTATGTCCCACAAGCTTTGCAAAGCCTTTCTAAAAGGAACCCCATTGCTTAGGCCCCCGGTTAAAGACCCTCCTCCACCGTGGGATCTAAATTTGGTACTGTCTTCTTTAATTCTGCCTCCCTTTGAGCCAGCTGCTTCCTGCTCGTTAAAACTGCTCTCGTGGAAAACACTTTTCTTGGTAGCTATTGCCTCAGCAAGAAGGGTTTCGGAACTACAAGCGCTCTCTGTGCGTCCCCCTTATCTTGTTTTTCACAAAGATAGAGTGTCTCTTAGGACTAATCCTTCCTTTTTACCTAAGGTACTCTCTGAAAAAAATCTTAATCAGACTATTGATCTCCCAGTCTTCTTCCCAAATTATACTGATAGAGCTGAGAGAAGACTATATTGTATAGACGTCCACCGTCAACTACGCTTCTATCTAGATAGAACAAAACAGTCGAGAAAATCAGAGCAACTCTTCCTGTCTTACGTGCAAGGAAAGCAAGGCTTTCCAGTTTCTAAAGTAACCTTGTCCAGATGGTTGACCTCTCTTATCACGTTAATCTATCAATTGAGGCATAAGGAGCCCCCTACCAAGCCTAGAGCTCATTCAACTAGAGCATTAGCTTCCTCAGTAGCTTTTCAAGCAAGGTTACCCATTGATTCTATTTGTGCAGCGGCCACATAGGCCTTCCCTCATACCTTCATTTCTCATTACAAACTGGACATCGCCTCCAGAAGTCGGGCTGAGTTTGGTTCCACTGTACTCAAGAGTCTGTTCCATTGAACCACCCAGGACTAAGGTGCTAGGGACGCTGTCCCATCCAGCAAGAATGAAGGCGAGATTGACAACTTAACATTGAGAAGTTATGTACCTACCATAACTTTCCATGTTAGTTGTCGTCTTCTCACCTTCTTTCTTGCGTCCCACCCTCCATCCCCCTAGCCTGGAAAGACCGAGAGTATCTTGTGAGATATCCTTTGTCACCAGAGTTCTCTTCTCAGCTAGCTCTCTTGCTCCCTTTTTGGTAGCCCTTGTAAGAGATATATGTAGAAGAGCTTATTTTTACATATATTAGTTAGATTTACTCTTTTCTTGTGGTGGGACATGTATGTCCATAGTGTTAGCTATCAAACGAGATCTGGGTATATGACGCCTAGCATTATGGGACATAGTATAGCCTCGAGCCGGTGAAAATAGCTCTCGAGCTTTAGTAATAGGCCGAGTCGGAGCAGAGGTTCTGCTCCGAACCCATCCAGCAAGAAAGGCGGCGAGAAGAAGACAACTAACATGGAACGTTATGGTAGGTACATAACTTCTCATTCCTTACTAGTTGGTTATAAATGTACAGTATGGCATATGACAGTCTGCCTTTTGTGAACATAAGGCAATGTGGTGGTTCAGTGAAAAGAACTCTGATCTGAAAGGGTAATTCACCTACTTGACTGTCAAATAAATAAGCCAAAAAATTGATTTCATTATATACTTAGTGCTATCCTTGCATGTTAAGGTCAAAAATGCTTGCATATGTGCATAAAACAACACAGTTTTGGTCAGTGAGGGTCCACTTTTACCTGGATTTTTTTTTTAAATAGTTTGGTGCCATTGACAGTTTAGAGAAATACTGTACAAACAAATGTAAAGATGCTGTAGCAATACTGTAATGTGTATTTTGTTCTTTACTACCACAGATTACTACTACTGCACAACATGCACACATTTCTTAGGAAAAAATGAAAAGTAAAGATTTTGTAAAACTTTACATGTACATAAAGTGCACATGATGCACAAAGAGCTGCAAGTCCAAAGAAAACATGATGTCTTGTACAATGTATAGTAAGTTTTAAATGCATAAAATATGTACAGTGTCAGTATTTTTAACTAACCTTTATTAGGTATTGTAGCTTATGCATCTCTCAGCGCTGTGTACCATTAACCTAATCGCTCAGCTCCAAGTGTGTGCCCCCCCCCCAAAAAAAAGAAACTGGCTTAGGAGATTGAATCAACTATTCATGCTACCTGAGCACACTGGACCCATAACAAACTAGGAGTGTTCAATAAGGTACAAGAAAACACAAATTTCTTAACCTAATTGCTCTGCTGCACGTGTCCCCCCCCCCCCCAAAAAAAAAAAAAAAGGCTCGCGACAATTGAATCAACTATTCCTGCTACCTGAGTGCACTGGAGCCATAACAAACAAGGGATATTCAAAAAAGGACAAGAAAACAACAATTCCTGTAAAGAAACATTTATTTTCCATCAATGTTACTACTATTTCTCTTTTACACTCTGTAATCTCAGTCTTATCCAAGTAGGAGCAACCTAACCCATCACATTCCCTAGCCACTCCCTCCCTACTTCTAAATTAATATATCCCTACCATTCCACATTACTTACCCCCTGCACCTCACTATCACCAGTTTACTAATAGTAGCCCTCCAGTTCACCACTCCTCACAAACACAGTATTACAACCATATGATGTTATGTGATCCTATCTCGCCTACATTCTGTACTGATGGGCTCGGAGCCGATCCCTCGGCTCCGACTCGGCACGCTTATGCTGTAGAGCGAGGCCTCTTATTGGCTGAGCTATCTTTATCCCAGGATGCACCACCACTAATCCCTCAGATCTCGTTTGCCGCTTACAGAGCTTAGACGTGGTCTCAACTTGGCTGGGCTAAGTACTATTTATTTAGGCTTTTTCCTGTCAGAAATTTGCTTGATTTAAAGCCAAAAGCTGTTTTAACGGCTATTCTTTGTATACGAGTGTGTTTGTTAGTTTTGGTTAAGGATTTCGTGTTTTTTCCTGTCAGGGAAGGTTCCCGTTTAAGTTAGAGGGGCCTTCCCCTGTGGTTTCTACTACCATAGTTGTTGTGTGTGGGTCAAGTACCCGTTTAAGTTAGAGGGTCTTGACCCTCTCTATCTCTCTCTATCTCTCTCTTTCTTTTGTGGAAAGTTTGTCTTAAGAAAAAAATATCCCTACTTTAGTATTAAAATTTTAAAACTAAAACCTTTTTTTTTTTTTTTTTTTAGTCACAAACCCTTCTTTACTTGTAGATAACTGTGTTTTGGCTTGGACTATGTCGAAAGAACACAAACCCTCCGGGTTTAAGAAATGCATGAGGTGTGGTTTTAAAATGTCCATAACGGATGACCACTCCTCGTGCATCTATTGCTTGGATGCTAAACACCTACAAGAGTCGTGTAGTGTGTGCCACGCGTTCTCTTCTAGAGTCCTCCAGGAGAGGAAAAACAAATTAATCCTCAAAGGATTAATCAAGCCTTCCTTCGAGGAGGCTTTATCTTCCTCTCCGTCTCCTTCTAAAAAGAAGAAAGCGTCGGCTCCGACCAGTCAGTCGGAACCAACCGCTAAAAAAGCTAAGCAGACTTCTCCATCGGCTCCACGGACTTCGGAGCCGAGGTCGGAACGGTCTGCCTCGATGCCTCCAGCCTCGACCCCTCTGGTTTCGGAGCCGAGGTCTGGGTCATCGAGAGGCGAGTCACCCTCCTCGGCTCCACTGATATTGGAGCCGATAAGGGTTACCGGCTCAGACTCTTCCCCCTCGAAGCCGAAGTCCTTATCGGCACCGAGGGAAATTTCATTGAAACCTTCTTCGGAGCCGATAGTTGTGGAGTCCTTTCGGAGCCGGTCCCCGAGCCCTTCGGAGCCGATGGAGAAATCGGTTCGGGCCCGATCGGTATCCTCGAGATCATCCAAGATGTCTGATTTGGACATCGACAGGGTGCTCCTTCGACTCTTCCAGTCTCCGGTGTTCCAAAAGATGGTTTCGGCTCCAGCCCATTTGGCTTCGGAGCCGATGGTTCACTCCCCTATTGTGGTTCCTCCTCCAACAGCTTCGGCACGGGCCCGACCCTTGTTCCAACTCCGGCTCTTGGGTCGGAGTTCAGTACACGGACTTCTTCCTTCGGCCCTGGGGGGGAGGCTTCGGGATTGATGCTTTCGGTCCCAAGTCTCCCTCTTGGTGCGTCGGCGGCGGGAGTACTGTTCACTGTTGTGGCCACGGAGGTGGGACCCTCCCAGGATTCTGGTGGTCCCGCCTTCAGGGCTATGAGGAGTGCTTTAGCCAAATCTTCCTTGGCTACCTCCACGGTTTCCCCAGCTCCTTCCCTACATTTGGAGACTGGGTCGTTGGCAGTCCCCCTGTCCTTAGACAGCGGAGCCCCTGGGTCTCAGGTTACCCCCGCTGGGGTTTCTCCCCCTCCTGGAGGTCCTTCTGAAGCCTCTTCGGAGGAACCTCCCAGGAAGAGATCGTGCAAGAGGAAGCACGTTGACTCCCCTGATGAGTCTCTGACATCCGACACTGATCTCGATGATGCAGAAGGGTCCCCCAAGTCGTCCTCGGATGATGTCTCCTTTGCAGACATCCTGGAAGCCCCAAAGCAACGAGGCGGCTGGCAGTCCAAACCTCCCTCTGCTGATGAGTCGGTGTTCCTGAAGGCCTTCGGGGCTCAGCCCTCCGCCTCCTGGGTGTCTCCGCCCTTCGACGAGCTCTTGGATTTGATCTGTCGAAGGGCGTGGGAACACCCAGACTCTATGGAGCCGGTGCCCACTCGTCCGAACAAATTTCTCTCGGCGCCCCCTGATAGAGAGTTCCTTACTAAAGGTGTGGCTGTAGATGCTTTGGTGGTGGCATCTGCTACCCAGCAAGATGTAGCAGAGGCTTCTACGTCCGTCCATCCTCCTAATAAGGAGTCTAGGAGCATGGATCGGTATGGAAAGCGCACCCTCAGTTCAGCGGCCTTTACACTGAGGTCCTTGAACTACCTTACGCACTTCACCAGGTTTCAGAGGGATCTGATTAAGGAGCTATCCGATACCCTCTTGGGTAACCTGCTTGAGGAGCTGGCCCAGACGGTTGGCTCTCAGCTGGCTACAATGTCGTCCATTTCGAACTCGTCCATGAGGCTCATTTCTTATGCGGCCGAAGGGGCGAGTAGAGCGGCGGGTACAGGCATTGCCCTACGGAGACAAGCCTGGCTCCGTCTGTGTCACTTCGCGGAGGCCTTTAAGTCTTCATTTGCCGATGCCCCCTTTAATGGGTCCTCCCTGTTTGGACCCAAGGTAAAGGACACACTAACCCGCTGTGAACAGGAGGGTAAGACTCTGACTGCCGTAGGAGCACGATTTTCCACTCCCTTTCAGCCTTATGCCAAGGCTAAAAGAGGAGGGAAAATGTGGTTCCGTAGATCGCAGAAGCCTTACCCCTCTCAGCAGGAGGATTCCCCTTCCAGAGGCAGAGGAGGGAGAAATTCTTCCGGAAGACGCCGTCCCAGAGGCGGCAGAGGCCCTTGCAACACTGGAGACCGCGAGTCCTTTAGTGGCTCTTCAGCCTTTCATAGTCCCTGAGGGATTGCCCGGCTGTGCTGCTCCGGAGCCAGTCGGGGGTCGTTTCTCGAAGCACCTAAAGGCCTGGGAAGGTATCACTCAGGACTGATGGGTGCTTCGGATTATCGCCGGAGGTTATTCCATCCCATTCTCTGACCCCCCCCCCTCAGTCCAAAAAAATCCCGGACCCGCCACCCAGTCAACGGGATACCGCAGCCTCAGAAGTTTCAAAGCTGCTGCAAAAAGGAGTCATCCAACCGGTCCCCGCAGACCAGATCGGATTAGGGACTTACTCAAGATTCTTTTTGGTGCCAAAAAAGACCGGGGAGTTGAGGCCCATTTTGGACCTCAGTATCCTAAACCGTTCAGTCAGAAAGTCCAAGTTCCGAATGGTCACCCTACAAACCATTCTCCCATTGCTGGAGAAAGGTGTTTGGATGTGCTCCATAGATCTCAAGGACGCTTATTACCATATCATGGTACATCAAGCGTCCAGGAGACATCTGCGCTTCAGCCTAGGAGGCAGTCATTTTCAGTTCTGTGCGCTGCCCTTTAGTCTCACCACAGCCCCCAGGGTGTTCACCAAGTGTTTGGCAGTCGTGACTGCACACCTGAGAAGTCTAGGATTCCAGGTGTTTCTGTATCTAGACGACTGGCTCCTAACTGCCACCTCCAAGCATCTACTTCTGCGGAGCCTACAAGCCACCATTTCTCTGGGCAATTCCCTTGGAATCACCTTCAATTGGCCAAAGTCTGTGCTGCTGCCATCTCAACGAATAAGATTCATAGGGGTAGAGATAGACTCAAACCAAATGCGGGTCTACCTACCTACAGACAGAATACAAACCATACAAGCTCAAGCTCGAGCCTTACTTCCAAGATCCAAAGCCCCAGCCAGAATGGTCCTGCAGCTACTGGGATCCATGTCCGCCACGGTTCTTCTAGTCCCCTTGGCAAGGTTGCACATGAGAATTCTCCAGTGGCTTCTCTCAGCTCAGTGGTCCTTTCAGGAACTCCCCCTCAATCACCTTGTATGGATCACGGAATCTTGCAGACGGGACCTTCGCTGGTGGCTAGTGCCCTCCAACTTGGATCAGGGACGACCCTTTGTTCTACCTCCTCCGGCGGCCACTTTGACCACGGACGCCACCCAGACGGGGTGGGGGGGCATTCCCTGGGCAGGTCAGTTCAAGGCAAATGGCATCCGGACGAGACTTTGCTTCATATCAACGTCTTGGAAATGAGGGCAGTACTTCTGTCCCTTCAAGCCCTTCACGATTATCTCCCTCAAGGCGTAATTGCCATTCACTCAGACAACATGTCAGTTGTTTGGTATCTGAACAAACAGGGAGGGACCAGAGCCTATCCTCTTTGCAGAGAAGCCATGAGAGTTTGGGAATGGGCAGTCTCCACCAAACGCTTTCTAGTGGCTACTCACATACCAGGCAAGTCCAATGTGATAGCCGACAGATTGAGCAGGACCATCCTCTCTCCTCACGAATGGTCTCTGAATATGACAGTTGCAAGTCAGATTTTCAGCGAATGGGGAGTTCCGTGTTGCGACCTCTTCGCGACTCCTCTGAATGCGAAGTGCGAAGAGTTCTTCTCCCTAACCCGGCCCGGGAAGAGCCCCATGGACGATTAGTCCATCCTTGGCCCACCGGCTTGCTTTATGCCTTCCTCCAGTTCCTCTCCTTCCCAGAGTGATTCAAAAGGCATCTCTCTTGGGAGCAAAATGATCTTAATTGCTCCTTACTGGCCTCGTCAAGTGTGGTTCCCCTATCTTCGAAACATGCCCTGGAAGGTCCATGGTTTCTGGATCAGATACCAGACCTACTGGTTCATCAGTCGGGACTACTCCACCAGTCCCTACACACCTTAAAATTGACGGCTTGGCTCCTCCTCTTCCGACGATAGTCAGGAGTCATACATTGGATCCAGATGTTGTACACATATTATCTTCGGACATAAGTCTGCTACAAAGAAACTGTATTCTAGCAAATGGAAAAGATTTGCTATTTGGGCTCAACTCCGGGGCCTGGACCCCATTTCTATTCCCGTGGCAGAAGTACTAAAATTTCTGACTTCTCTTTTTAATCAAGGCTCTTCAGTTTCTACCATCAAGGTACAATTGGCAGCAATTTCTAATTTTCACGAATCCATAGACCCACCTTTAATGAGCAACAGATTGTGCAAGACCTTCTTAAAAGGTGCTGCTCTATTGAGACCTCCGATTTCTCATCCTGCACCTCCATGGGATCTCGATATAGTGTTACGTGCCTTGACTTCTTTCCCCTTTGAACCGGCAGCTACATGTGATCTAAAGTTTCTATCATGGAAGACAGCTTTTCTGGTGGCGATTACTTCTGCCAGAAGAGTTTCAGAGCTTCAAGCCTTGTCAGTAAAACCCACATACTTGGTTTTTCACAAGGACAGAGTATCCCTCAGACCAAATCCTTCCTTTGTCCCTAAGGTTTGTTCTACTTTCTGCTTACAACAATCGTTAGAGCTTCCAGTTTTTTTCCCAAAATACTCTAACAAGGTGGAGTTCATATTCCACACACTAGATGTACACAGACAGTTACGTTTTTATTTAGACAGGACCAAACAAACAAGGAAAACAGATCAGTTGTTTGTATCCTTTGCAGATAACAAAGTGGGCAAAGCTGTCACAAAGGTCACTATTGCCAAATGGATCAGGGACTGTATTTCTCAAGCTTATTTTTATTCTAACAAAGAGCTTTCCACCTCTGTCAAGGCTCATTCTACAAGGGCTATGGCTACTTCGATAGCATTTCATTCTAAGCTTGCTATTAGTGACATTTGTGCTCTTGGCTACATGGTCTTCCCTGCACACCTTCATTTCCCACTACAAATTAGATGTGGCATCTAGAGGACGAGCTTCATTTGGTTCCACAGTGCTCAGGAGTGTTTTCCAATGTGCCACCTGGGATTTAGGTGCTAGGGACGCTGTCCCATCAGTACAGAATGTAGGCGAGATAGGATCACATAACATCTTTTAGTTATGTACTCACCATAACTTCAGATGTTTGGGATCCATCTCGCCTACATTCCTAATAACCCACCCTCCTTCCCCCTTCCTTGGAGATCAGAGGATATCAGAAGGTCCGAATCCTGTTGTTTCATCTTGAAACATCTAACAATGTTATATAATCAAGTTGTGCATGTGTGCATTTATGCGGACAAACAAGATCTGGGGGATTAGTGGTGGTGCATCCTGGGATAAAGATAGTTCAGCCAATAAGAGGCCTCGCTCTATAGCATAAGCGTGCCGAGTCGGAGCCGATCAGTACAGAATGTAGGCGAGATGGATCCCAAACATCTGAAGTTATGGTGAGTACATAACTAAAAGTTCTCCCACTTACCCCTTCCCCTCCAACCTCATACTACTTTTGCTGACATCTCTATAGCACCACACCTCTCAGTGAGGCACTTTCGCAGCCCCTGATGCCCGCTACTTTTGATTCGCAGGCCTCTACTGAGACCCATTCTGAGTCCGGTATGCCACGAAATGCTTTAAATATTGAACCCGCGGATGTCTCTACCTTAGATGGGTCTGGAGCCTGGCTTTTGAGGGTGCTTTCAGGCCCCTAAAGACTTGTATATTAAACCAACGCCATCTTCAAAACTAAGACCAAATCTACTTCTATGTCTAAAAAAACGACTCTTGGGCCACGTGTGCAGGCCCCTGTGCCTAAAAAGCAAATGATCAAAATGGCTGAAGATTTAATTACCTTGATCAGGGGTAGCCAACCCCCTCCTGCTAAGAGGCCTAGGCAAGACATTGATTATGAGTCTCCTGATCAGGATTCTATTTCTTCTGATTCTTCTACTGAGCATGATTTATCTATACCTACTTATGAGGACTCTGACTCGGAAGATTTCTTTCCTTCTGCTTCTCCCCCTGAGGATTTCTCTTTTGGATAAACCTTACCTTAAGGGAACATTTCCACTGGGAAAGTCAGGATTTCTCTGAATCTAAAAAGAGACTTAGGGATTTTCTTCTTCTTCCTCAACATAGGCCTTTGGCTATGCCTCCTGTTCTAGACATTGTTGATGTTTTTTCAGAATCCAGTATGACTCCTGATTCCCTGCCCCTGGCTCCTAGTAAGCCAGACAGATACTACAGGGTTCCTTACTCCCACAAATTCCTTTTAAAAAAATCCTACTGCTGATCCTGAAACCATTTCTCAGGGTACCAAGGGCATTAAGGCCTCTACTGCTAAAAATCCTACCCCTTCTGATAGAGATTCCAGGGTGCTGGATAGATGGGGTAAGAAGGTTTACATGTCTGCAACCTTGGCAATCAGGGCTTTAAACTGTCAATTTCATATGCTTAAATATCAGCAGCATATCATGGGACTACTTAATCAGAAAATGATGTTAATCTCTGACTGTGTGGAAAATAAAGATTTGCAGGATTTATTACGTTCAGCTGAACAAGTTGGAAAACATACTTTGCAATGTGGTTTTGATTCCTTGGAGGCCTCTTGCAGGGCTGCTGTAACTGGATCTGTGCTAAGAAGGCATGCTTGGCTCAAAGAGCAAACTCTGCCTGACCATGTTAAAGCAAAATTGTCGGATGCTCCTTTACAGCAGGACCGTCTCTTTGGTAATAAGGCTGAAGAAGTGTTAAAAAAGATGGAAGATAAAGCTAAATCTATGCAAACTGTGAAAGATTTCTTACAAGTGCAACCTCCAAGATTTAATAGGCACTGGCCTACTAAGAACTGGTCCTTTCCAGTCCCTTCGAGAGCCGCTCAAGTCAAATCCAGACATTCTAAAGGCTTCAGGTTTCAGTCACAAGGGACTTTTATAACCAAACAATGGGATGCCTCCACCTACAAATCTGGAAACAACAAGGCACCTCCCTATGGTAAACAGTCTCAATGACTTCCCACTACAATCACTAAGCACTTACCTGTTAGCCACCCCTTTGGGGGGAAAACTGGCACTTCATGCACGAAACTGGCAACTTGTTACCCAGGACAAATGGGTTTTAAAAATAGTATCCCAGGGATACAGATTTCATTTCCACACGTTGACAATCCCAAAAGGATGGCCGGATCTGCCCCCAAATCAGTGGGCAGAGGCCCAGAAACAAGTTCCGTCCCTCATGAACATGGGGGCTATTCAGTCAGTACCAGAAGAGAAAAAGGGACAAGGTTTTTATTCAAGACTTTTCCTGGTACCCAGAAAAGACAAATCATGGCGCCCAATTCTGGACTTATCCACTCTAAACACATTTCTGGACATTCCAAAATTCAAGATGCTGAATCTCTAAGAAAATCTGAACAACTGTTGGTGGCATTTACTGCAGGGGCAGAGGGAAAGGCTATTTCAAAGCAGACCATTTCCAAATGGATAAGCCATTGTATTTGTTTCTGCTATATGCACCATAATAAACCTATCCCCAAGGGGATCAGATCTCATTCCACCAGGGCTGCATCTACTTCTGCAGCCTTTCTCAGAGGGGTTCCTACCAGAGACATTCTAGAAGCTGCTACCTGGAGCTCAGTTCATACATTCACCAAACATTACCATTTACCTCTTTTCTCTAAATCCAGAGCTGGCTTTGCCACTGCTGTCCTGCAGGGCCTTATAGCTGCTCCTAATGCTGTATAAATCCATCCTCCCAACCATAGCTTTGGGATTCTACCCAAATGTAATGATTGCAGCAGTTAAACACGAAGAACATAGTATAGTTGTGTACACTTACAATAAATGTAGATGTTTGAGTGTATTCACTGTTGCAGTCCTGGTTACCCACCCTCCAGCCCCCTGTTTTTCTCTTACTATATCTCTCCTTTCTTTTCTATGCTTAAAAGCTTTTTTGGTGCATTTGCTTTTGTTTGGAGGTATATTTTTTGTGTTTTACATTTTATACATACATATATATATATATATATATATATATATATATATATATATATATATATTGCTCCCCATTTGGGGGCACCTGATATATCTGGGACAAGAAAAACTGATGTAATGGCGTCGGCTGCATGTTTTATACCCCTGACGACCTGATGTCATGGAAGAAGGGACAGCAGCCGACACAGGACCCAAGACTTTGTTAATCAGGCCAACTGACAGCAACCTGCCAGCAGATTACCCAAATGTAATGACTGCAACAGTGAATGCACTTGAACATCTACATTTATGGTAAGTGTACACAACTATACTTTCTCTACTGGACTCTGTCCATTAAACCATCACTAGGATATCGCTTAGGATGCTTACTATACAGCCCAAGTGACCACCCTTCCCATGTTTCTGCTTGGGCATCATCCCTGCCCCCTCTCAAAAAAAAACATTCTACAAGCAGGTATGCAAGAAAATAAATTTGTCACCCGATAATTTTAAAGCACTCCTGCTGCACTGTGACTGGTCACCACTAAAACCTATCCAACCTGACACTGCAGTTCAGTATTTTAATAACAAATTTCTTGATATATGAAATAATTTAGCTCCACTTAATGAGGTCTGAGTCAAAAGCAACTACATCTCATGGCTAACTAAAGAAACCAAACTGTTACTTAAACTTGCAGACAAAGCCTAGTCACCATATCAGAGCAACAAATGCCAAACCTTCTTTGACAACTATCGGCAATTAAGAAACAAATCTAAGAAAAATTATCAAGAATGACAAAAAACCTTTCTGTTCTAGAATCTACCATAAACACCAAAATAACCCCTGAAAATTCTGGGGTGCTATTAAATATCTCCTTCAACTAGGTCAGTCCTCAACTCCAACCCCCTCCTTCACAAATAATAAAGATAACCTAGGTTCCCAATTTAATTCCTACTTTACCAACTCCATACTCTCAACTAGTAAACAATAACAATGCAACACTCTTCATTCCACCAGGAACGGAAACTACCACCACTTCCTTCTCTCTAAAACCTATCAAAACAAGTGCAATAAAAACTAATCTGCTAAATAAACTCAAACCCACATGCCTTGCTGCTGATCAACTACCAAATGAATATCTCAAGTTAGCTACCAGTGCCATCTGTTACCCTGTCTCACTGCTGATTAACAAGTCAGTCACAGAGCAGTTTGTTACTCAGTTCTGGAAAAATCACCTGTGTAATTCCTTTACACAAAGGTGGCTCCTCAACAGAATTCCCCAACTACAGACCAGTAGCCATTCTATTACAGTTATCTAAAATCCTTGGAAAATGTATCCACTCAAACGTTTGGACCATGTGATATCTAACAACCTGTTAACAAAAACCCCAATATGGTTTCCAACCTAAGCACAGCACCACAACTGCCCTCATAAATTTCACTAATACTATGAACCTTCTCAAAAATAGTGGACAACAAGTGTCCTTTATATTTCTCCATCTGCCCCAGTCATTTGATACCGTATCCCATCAAATGCTCCTCAATGAGCTGTCATCCCTTGACCTATCATAAACAGCCCTGTCCTCATTTCTTGACTACCTTTCTGACCGCCAGCAAGCTGTGAAATGGCAAAGTGACCTCTCCTCCCTATTACCCATTACAGTTGGTGTCCCTCAAGGTTCTTTTCTCGGATCACTTCTCTTTACTATATTTACCAACAACATCTACACCACTACTCGCTTCGCCACTGTCATCCAATATGCGTATGACTCCAGTCGCACCCTTCCTTCCACAGCTCCAAGAAATTACCAAAAAAGTCAATATTTTGTTGTCCTAGCTTGCCTTCATTCTAGCTGGTTGGGTTCGGAACCGATTATTGGTTCTGAGTTGGCCTTTTACTAAAGCTCGAGAGCTTTTACTGGCTCAAGTCGAGGCTACACCCTGTCCCATCATGCCTAGGGAAGATTACCCAGATCTTGTTTGCCGCTAAACAAGATCTGTTGCTTCTCACTAGGCTCAGGCTAAGTAGAATAATTTTCTTATACTGTTCTCTTGTTATCTGTTATATAAATATTGTTGTAGTGATTTAGCTACTGTTAGGATTCACCTGTTTGGGTTAATCCCTTGTTTTTCTGCTTGTGGTTGCTTGTTGCTAACCGTTGCTTTTGCTAGGCCTATAGTTCATTCCCTATCTTGCTTCGATCTAAATTTAAAGTAATTTCCCTTCTATTTTTCATTAACAAACCCATTTGAGTTAGAGAGCTCCCCTTTTCTTCTTCCCCTTTTTCTAGCGGTCTCATCATTTAAGTTAGAGACGTCTCCTCTGGCTAGAGGAGATCGTTGTTTAAATGAGAGACTTCTCCTCTAGCCCCTTTTTTCTCCTTCCTGACTGTTTAAAAAAAGTCAGATATATTTAATCTGCCCTTTTCTAGTAGCTATTTAGTAGTTTGTGACAGTTGTAGTTTTCTTGAATTTGTTGTTGACAAGAATTCATTTGCTATAATGTCTAAAGACAAGAAAGAAACGAAGCAGTCAGGCTTCAAGAAGTGTGATTCTTGCTCTCAAAAGATGTCCTTGACCGACGGGCACATTATCTGTGTGTGTACTGTTTGGGCAGTGTACACCTACAAGATTCATGCTCAATGTGTCATGGGTTTAGTTCCAGGGTCTTACTGGAACGTAAAAATAAGCTGATAGTCAGGGGATTGCTGAAAGTTCCTTTTTTGGAAGCACTAGAAGGGAATCAGACCTCCTCTAAATCTTTTCAATCCCAAAAATTAGACAATTCTTACAAGAGAGCATCTTCATCGGCTCTAGCTTCTGAGAAGTTGAAAACACAGGCCAAAGACACATCTTCAGACCAGAAGGTTTTCGGGCCTGAAAAGATAACTCCTTCGGCTCCACCAGTTATTTTGGAACCGACCTGGAGCCTTAGTCGGAGCTGGCCCCAGCTCTGGAGCTGGTGCCCTCAGTTCTGCAGTCACCTATTTTGCAATTAGTGGCTGGAAGTATCAAGTCCTTGACCCCATCCTCTTGATCCTCCAGGACCCTGTCAGATGACGATATGGAGCGGGTGGTCAGGAGGCTACTACGGATCCCGGCTCTAGCCAAGATTTTTTCGTGTCCAGCCCAAAAGGAATTGGATCTGAGAACCGTCACTACCCCTTCTTCGATTCCTCCTCTGACCAGAGCGGCTTCGGAGCCGGAGTGCTTGAATGTGATAGTAGTGGAACCATCAGGTCAGAGACCTACCCCAGGTTCTTCTGCCCCGATTTCCACACCGACCTCTTCGGTGCCATCGTCTGTTTAAGGATCTGGGAGCAGATGCTCACCCATCAGGTTCGGGGAAGAGAGTCTGGTTGGACCTTTGTCGGATCTGAATGTACCTCTCTGGGCTTCGACATGGGTGAGCTCGGCCCCTACAATGGCCTCGGAGCCCACCTCCTTGGTGTAGGGAAGTCTCCTTGCTTTTCAGAGCCGGAGACTCTCTCAGATCTCGGTTGTGGTGCCTTCGAGGTCATGAGGAGTGTGCTGTCACCCCAGATGGCTCCACTCTCTGATTCAAGCACTCTTCCCCGTAAGTGCCAGTCTACCATCCCTCCCCCCTAGGGGTAGAGAACCGATGCCCCATTGGGTGAGCGACACTTTTCTGAAACCTCCCCAGAGGACTCTTCTGGAGAGGTCCCTTCAGAAGAGAACTTGTAAGAGGAAACATCTAGACTCCCCTGAGGAGTCTTGTCACTTCGGACACAGACTTAGATGACTCGGAAGGGTCCCCCTTTGAGGATGTCTCTTTTGCAGACATCCTAGAAATCCTTTAGCAGAGAGGTGGCTGGAAGGCCATTAACCCTTCTGAGGATGAGTCTGTGTACCTGGAGGCATTTCGTTCTCGACCCTCCACCTCTTGGGTGACTCTGCCTTTCGACCAGCTCCTTAATGTAGTCAGTTGAAAGGCGTGGGGCTCTCCAGATTCAGTGGAACCTGTTCCAAGGAGGCCCAACAAATTTATTACTGTCCCCTGCGATAAGGAATTTCTATCAAAAGGTGTTCCAGTAGATGCTATGGTTGTGGTGGCAGCCACCAAGAAGGAATTGTCTGAGACTTCCTCATCTGACCATCCGCCGAACAAAGAATCTCTAACAGTGGACAGATGTGGAAAGCGTATGTTCTCGTCAGCAGCCTTTGCACTCAGGTCGCTGAACTACTTGACTCATTTTACCAGACTTCAGAGGGATCTCCTGAAGGAGTTATGAGATACCCTCCAAGGTTCTACAGCTGCAGGAGTCTCAGATAATGTGACCTCTCAGCTTGCTATCTTAAATTCCATAGTCAACTCTATGCGACTCATATCTTATGCAGCTTATGGAGCCAGTAGGGAGCTGGTGCAGGAATCTCCCTAAGGAGGCATTCCTGGATGTGCCTATGCGAGTTTGCTGAACCCTTCAAGTCTTCCTTTATAAATGTCCCTTTTGATGGCTCATTTTTGTTCAGACCTAAAGTAAAAAAGACTGACCAGATGTGAACAGGAAGGTAAGACACTTTCTGCCGTGGGAGTACGTTTTTCTCTCCCTGCCAGACCTTACCCCAGAGGTCAAAAGGGAGGAAAGATGTGGTTCCGTAAATCCCAGAATTTTACCGGATGCACGTGGTGAGTATTCCCCCAGGGGCAGAGGGGGAAACAATAATGGAAGACGCCGACCTCACAGCAGAGGGGATCCACAAAACCAGGATGACAGAGGTATGTTCTCTGATGGGCTCTTCCAGTGCCCCTGAAAGAAGGGCCCGCCGGTTTACCTCTGGAGGCAGTCAGGGGCAGATTATCACTCTACCAAAAAGCCTGGCTAGATATACAAGACAGATGGGTACAGACAATAATATCCAGAGAATAAAACATACCCTTCTCCTCCCCACCCATACAACAAAGATCAGTCCCAGACATTACACCCAGACAGAGGGATCAAGCAACCATAGAAGTTCAAAGGTTGCTAGAGAAAAAGAGTTATTCAAAACGTTCCTGCAGACCAAATCGGATCTAGAACTTACTCATGTTCCAAAAAAGACAGGGGACTGGAGGCCCATTTTGGATCTGAGCAGGCTAAACAAGTCAGTAAAAACATCAAAGTTCTGGATAGTAACACTGCATTCAATACTTCCCTTTCTGGGAAAAGGCAATTGGATGCGCTCTATAGATCTCCAGGATGCGTACTATCACATCAAAAAGGACAGGCGATCCAGGAGTCACTTATGTTTTCGGCTGGGACCCAGTCATTACCAATTCCAAGCTTTGCCCTTTGGTCTCACTATAGCCCCCAGAGTGTTCACCAAATGCACGGCAGTAGTTACGGCACACTTGAGGCGTGTAGGATTCCAGGTGTTACTGTATGTAGATGACTGGCTCCTGACCACTACCACCAAGCATCTACTAGTCAAAGCAAGAGACACCACCATTCATCTGTGCTCTCAACTGGGCATTACAATAAATTTAGAAAAATCTGCCTTGTTGCTATCACGGCATATTTCATTCATAGGAGCAGACTTAAACACAAAGGACATGGTAGCAAAACTTCCTCACGAGAGAGTACAAATGCTACTGCATCAAATATCCCTCTTACGTACTTAAAACAAGGTACAGGCAAAGTTTGTTCTAAAGGTACTGGGTATAATGGCAGCAGTGATTACTCTAGTACCCCTTGCACGCTTACACATGAGTCCTTCAGTGGTTACTTTTTGCCCAGTGGTCCATGCAGGAGCTATCCATGTCCCACAAGATTATTACAGATTCCTGCAAGAGGGACTTGCGTTAGTGGCTTTAATCAACCCAGGTACTTCTGGGCAGGCTATTCATCCCCCCGCATCCAGTAGCTACAGTGACCATGGATGCTTCCCAGATAGGGTGGGGGGGGCATTATCTGGGAAAGATGGTCCAAGGAACTTGGCAGGACAACGAATACCACTTGCACGTCAGTGTTTTACAGATGAGAGTGGTTCTATTGGTGTTGCCAGCATTTCAGAACTCCCTTCCACTGGGAATAATTGCAATCCAGACGGACAATATAAACACCAAGACAGAACCAGATCCTACCCCCTATGTCGAGAGGCTCAGTGGGCAGTCTCCTCCCAATGTTTTCTGATAGCAATGCACATCCCGGGGAGGTCCAATGTGATACTGGACAAATTGAGCAGAGCTATTCTAATGCCACACCAGTGGTCCCGGGCCAGCTTTGCTGTGACCTCTTTGCCACGTCCATGAACGCCAAATGCAGCAACAACTTTGCCCTGATCCCCCACTGGGGGAGGCACCAAGGGATGCACTTGTACTTGATTGGCCCTCGGGTCTCCTTTATGCCTTTCCACCTTTCCCTTTAATCCCCAAAGTTCTACAGAAAGCCAGGTTATTGAAATGCAGTTTAATAGTTATCACTCCGCACTGGCCTCATCAAATTTGGTTCCTTATTCTTTGGCCCCATCTACAAGAAGAGCCCTGGATTCTGGACCCAGTACCAGACCTTCTGACTCTATTATCAGGGACTCTCCATCCCTCAATCCAGACCCTCAAACTGACAGCTTGGCTGCTCCACATCCAATCTTAGCCAGGCTTACAGATATACCCCCTACTGTAAAACACATTCTAGTCTCATCTCATAAAACCACAACTAGGAAACTGTACGCGAGCAAGTGGAAAAGGTTCTCTTGTTGGACAACCCCTGTAGCTTACATTTTAGACTTCTTAGCAAAACTTTTTAATGAAGGAGCAGCAGCAGCCACCATTCAGGTTCATCTAGCCACCATATCGAACTATCACATTGTCGATTTGGGTTAAAAAAATTGTCTAATAGACTATGCAAAGCCTTTTTGAGAGGTACCTTTTTGTTAAGGCCTCCAATAAGAGAACCACCTCCTCCTTGGGACCTCAGTTTGGTACTGTCTACTTTGATCTTTCCGCCATATGAACCAGCTTCTTCCTGTCATCTAAAATTTCTAACCTGGAAAACATTTTTCTTGGTACCTAGGACGGTATCAGAACTTTAAGCACTATCCATACGCCCTCCTCAGTTAGTTTTTCATCAAGACAGTCTCTCCCTTAGAATTAATCCTTCATTCCTTCCCAAAGTTTGTTCTGAAACGAACTTAAATCAATCCATTGATCTGCCTGTCTTCTTCCTTAATCATGGCAACAAGGCAGAATAGAAACTTCACCATTTGGATGTACACAGGCAGTTATTTTTCTGCTTACACAGAACTAAAGAATTCAGAAAATCCGATCAATTATTTGTGTCCTTTTCAGACAAAAAGAAGGGTGCCCCAATATCTAAAGTCACTCTCTCAAAATGGCTTACAGATACTGTTACATTCTTGTATACCTCCCAGAATAAACAACTGCCTGGAAAAATAAGATGACACTCAACAAGAGCTATTTCAACTATGGCTGCTTTTCAAGCTAGGTTGCCCATGGATTCAATTTGTGCTGCAGCAACGTGGGTAAAATGTCATACCTTTAACACTCGTTACAAAGTAGACGTGGCTTCCCAGAATAGGACTTCATTTGGGTCCACCATCCTGAAGAGTTTGTTCCCTTGACCCACCCAAGAAAGAAGATGCTAGAGATGCTGTCCCAACCAGCAAGAATGAAGGTGAGATAGGACAACATAACATAAAGAAGTTATGTACTCATTATAACGTTCCATGTTTGTTGTCCATCTCACCTTCATTCTTGCATCCCCACCCCCCTTCCCCCCCATCCTTCACTCCTGGAGGATCGAGAGGTCTTTATTAGATGTGGAATTCATGTTCTCTGATTCCCTTCTTTGTCTCGAAGAGTATATGTCTCTAAATATACCTGGAATGTATGTGTATGACTTCTGTTCTATTTAGTAATTGCAAACTAGATCTGGGTAATCTTCCCTAGACATGATGGGATAGGGTGCAGCCTCGAGCCAGTGGAAGCTCTCGAGCTTTAGTAAAAGGCTGAGTCAGAACCGATGATCGGTTCCGAACCCAACCAGCAAGAATGAAGACGAGATGGACAACAAACATGGAACGTTATGGTGAGTACATAACTTCTTTTTTCAACCATAGAATCCTTCCTGTCCAACTGTCGACTTATTCTAAATCCAAATAAAACTAAATGTTCTTCTCAAGTAACAAATCCTCTCACCACAATCCCCCCATTAGCATCTCTTCATCCAACAAATACCATCATCAAATCAGTCCCTCAATCTAAACCATTCAGAGTCACCATTGACGCAAACTTGGGATTTGACAAGCATGATGTATCCCTTAGTGTTAAAAAGGCCCACATGAAACTAGGTGCTCACCACAGAACCAAATCATACCTTACTAACACCACCAGGCAATCAGTTGCTAAGACCCACCTCTTGCTTTTTCTATTATATGCTTTTCCTATATTAACAAAATTTTTAAAAGGTCTGACTTAAACAAACATGAGGCCTGTTATCGCAAAATCACCAAGTCTCATACAAACTTTCCACATAGATTCCCATCACTGTGCTGTTCTCTATCAACTAACTTAGTTAGAACTTCCCAACCTTCTGTCTGTCAACAAACTTAGTCACACATACCACCATTTACCAGCCTGTTAACTGCCCAGCTGTCCAGAACCTTGTACAAACCTACTCCTGTAACAGAACCCTACGATCTTCCAATAAATTCCTGCTAAAAGTTACTAAATACAGTAAAAGTTTTGGTGATTCTCTGTATTCGTACCAGATCTCTAAGACATGGAACTCCATTCCTCAACAGATTAACACCAGCAACCCATCCATGTTTAAATGTGTACTCAAGATGTACTTAAATAATAACTGGATCTGCTCATGCACATCCCCAGGCTGACTTTAGCATTGCTATCAGTGCTGTAATTTCCTATCTTTTCACTAATGTCTCCTTTTTCGTTTCCCTATACCACCTCTATCCCTATTGCACCTATACTTCCTTATCACCCCACTTTCTCTGCTAACCATCATCTAACTATTCACAACACTCATACTTGCTTGTCTCACTGAACATGTACAGAATGTCATACTTCACATGTTAAGATTGCATATATTCCATAAAGTGTAGTTACCTACTTTTATGTAATGCAGAATTGCTTTTTTAAATTTTACTCAACAGGACCACTGTAATACAGCCAATCTGTTTTGTATCTCTATAAATTTTATTTGTACTTTGCTTATATAATTGTATTTTTTATACCAATGCTTTTATATTATTGTATTGTACCTTGTTATATAATGCTGTAGTTCTCTAATTTTCTAATTTGTACTTGGAGCTATTCTCCCTGGGCCTCCGCTGAAAATGGGCTACTGACCCAGTCATAACTTCCCCAGTAAACAAATTAAATAAAATATTTTTACTCCTACAGTATGTATTATACAACTCTATTACTTTAAAAGTTAGTCCACAAAAGAACTGCAATTCTGCACAATTTATAAGATGACGCTAATCATCTCCACATGCTCAGTTCATCTCTCTGGTAAATTGCATACATATTAAAAAGTGAGCTCTCCCAGTTCTCACATACTGCATGTTTTGTTGTGTTTAGTGCAGTACCATAAACCCAAGAAATATGAGTTCATTAAGAAGTACATAGATTGAGATGTGCAGCTGGGGTTACTCACCATTACAAGGTAAATGAATCAAGCATACTGACCATGGTAAAAAAAAAGAAATTTGTGAAGCCATCACTGCAGCTATGCTAGCAGCAGCAAAAAACTTAAAGTTTTTGTGAGATACCATTTTATCTCATACAGAATAATGCAACTTTATGTGGTTACAGGATTGTTATAAGAAAGGCATGACTGTAATATAATGCGACAAAAAGCAAAGTCATTACATGACAACTTAAAGCCAAGGGAAGCTGAAGGACCTAGGCCTAAAGCTGCAGAATTTGATGCTAGCAAAGAATGGTTTGATAATTTTAAAAGGAGGTACTAAGATAACAGGAAAAGCAGCTTCTGCTGATTAAAAGGCAGCAGACAAGCTCCCAGACTCCATTAAGAAAATCATTGAGGAGAAAGGATATCTTCCTGAAAATGTTTTTAATGTAGATGAAAATGCTCTTTTCTGGAAAAAAAAAGCCACAAAGAACATTTATTAGTGAGGAAGCGATGCAAGCACCAGGATTTAAGTCAGGAAAAGATAGGCTAGCTGTACTGTTTTGTGCAAATGCAGTCAGGTTTCTGATCAGAACTGCCGTTATCTATAAAGCTGCTAACCTCTGAGCTTTGAAGGGAAAAGATAAACACCAGCTACCAGTCTTTTGGATGTACAAGAAGAAGGTCTGAACAATGAGAACCCTTTTTCTAGATTGGTTCTGTCAGTGATTTGTTCCTGAAGTCAGGAAGTACCTTGCCAGTAAGTGAATTGAACAATGCCCCTCATCACTCAGAACCCCAGGATTTCAACACCAAAGGCGTCACAGTGGTTTACTTGCTCCTGAACTTGACACCTCTAATTCAAACCCTGGATCAGGGGGTCAAGAGGACCGATCTGAAGTAGTTAACTTCATTTGATCAGCAACCTGTGGGTTTCGGATCCAATACGGATCCGAGCCGGCAGCATACCAAGCAAAAGATCCGAGCTCCAAGCTCTTCCCCCCTACCAATACTACACTGCAACCTCATTCCAATCCTCAGATCTCGTTTGCCGCGGCTTCGCCAGCATGGAATTTTTGAGCTCCAGGCAAGTTGTCAGGGGTTTTTTTGAAAACTTTGGTCTGTGTGTGCCGTTTTGATAATTTTAGTAATAATTATTAGTTTATCCCTATCTACGGGTTTCTGTCAATGCTAATTATTTTTTTTTGTACTTTGAAAGTTGTTAACTTTCTGATCTGAAGTAGGAGAATTCATTTGTCAGCAACCTGTGGGTATGGATCCGATATCGGATCCAAACCGGCATGGTTTATCCAGCTCCTAGCTCCTGCCCTCACCCATAATGCCGTGCTCTCCCTACATGACCTCAGATCTAGTTTGCCACGCATGGTGAAGGCTGGTTCGTCAGAGCTCCGAAAGCTAAGTTTAATTATTGTTAAAAAAAAGGGTTTAAAACTTTAAAAAATTTTTTTAGTTGTGTGAAAGTTATAGGTTTCCCTTCAGTTTATATCTTTTTTGGTTTAATTTAATATATTTTTTACCCTCCCCTCGCTGGTTCGTAGTTGGTGTGTGTGTGTGTTTCTTTTTGGGGCCTTGTGTGACTGTTTTAGTTATTTTATTGTTTAAAAAAAAAAAAAAAATAGTTATGTCTGAGGCCCCAAAGGCTATTTTTTCAAAGTGCTCCGAGTGTGGCCATAAGCTTTCCCCTGCTGATGGCCACACTCGGTGTGTTCGATGCCTTGGGGTTGAACACCTCACTTCAGGGTGTTCTATCTGTGCAGGGTTCAACCCCAGGGCATTGAAGGAGCGGAGGTCGAAGCTGGTCTTGGCAGGACTCTTGCCCCCAGACTCGGCTTCAGCCCCCGCCCCCTTGGTGGTCACTGCTTCGACAGTCCCTGCCTTGCCTGCTCCCCCTCCTCCACCCGGGATTCAAACTCCCATCAAAGGGTCGGAGGAGAGGGAAGCCAGGAAAAAGGACCGGAGAGAGAAGCACCACAAGCGGCGGGCCGAGACCTCCGTTTCGGCCCCGCCGGCTAAGCGGGCTTCTCCTCTGGCCTCTCTGGCTGCTGGCTCTCCCCCTCCTCGGCTCTGGTCCCCGTGCTTTTCACCGGAGGATGAGGAGACCCGACCTCCTTCGAGGCGGCACTCAAGGCCTACCTCGGTAGCCTCGTCGAGGTCTACTTACAGCCTCTCCGATGCTGATCTGGACCGGATGATGTGAAGGTTCATCCAGGCCCAGATGCAGATGGGAGTGCTCCTGCCTCCCCCCCTCTGGGGGGGAGCTCGACCCCCTTTTTTTTAAGCCCATTGCTCCTTCTCCGGCCCGCTACCCGGGTTCGGAGCGCCCGGAGCCGGGCAGCCTCGGAGCCGCGGGTGGGTCGGCGCCGACAGTACTGGGTACTTCGGATCCGACCCTGCCCTCGAGTCTGTCGGATCCGACCTCTCGGAGCCTTGGCCCGAGCTTTGGATCCGAGGGTCTCAGTGTGCCTTCGGCACCGTCCTTATCGGAGCACACTGGTCCCTTGGATCCGAGGGGCTCAGCACCGGCTCCGATCCGCTCATCGGATCCGAGGGGGAGCCGACTTTCGGATCCTATTGTCGAGGCTGGCTCCCCCTCGGCTTTTGATGTAGTGGAGAGGGCTCTGTTGAGGGCATCCAGACCCCCGGCCCTTGCTTCGGCTCCGTCCCGCACTCCATCTGCTCTAGGCCAGGCTTCCATCACCCGGCCACTGGGGCAGCCCGCTTCACTGCCCCAAGCAGTTCCTGTGGATCTGGACATTGCTGGTGAGGGCTCCTCGGACAGCCCCCCCGAGGAAGCACCTCGCAAGCATTCGTGTAAGAGGAGGCACATAGACTCCCCCGAGTCTTTGACCGAAGACACTGACTTGGAGGAAGGGGAAGGCTCCCCAAGATCACCCCCTGAGGATGTCTCCTTCGGAGACATCATGGAAATGTTATGGATTAGAGGGGGGTGGTCTGCCCCAAAGTCTTCCTCGGACGAGTCAGTGTTCTTGGAGGCATTTGAAGCGGGCCCGTCTACCTCTTGGGTGTTCCCTCCTGCCGACCCCCTGGTGGACCTTATTACCACCAGGGCGTGGAGGGACCCGGACACCGTGGAGCCAATCCCTAAGAGGCCCGACAGGATCCTTAGCCCCCCCTGCTGACCGTGCCCACTGGAGCAAAGGACCCCCGGTAGATGCCATGTTGTCGGCAGCAGCCACTAAGAGGGAACTCACCCAGTAGAGTCCCTCAGTCCATCCCCCGAGCAAGGAGTCTCGGATGATGGACCGTTTGGGGAAGCAAATCTTTAGTTCAGCAACCTTCTCAGTGAGGGCGCTCAACTATTTGGCACACGTCATTAGGATGCAGCGCGATCTTATCAAGGAATACGCTGCATCCCCCCCAGAGTCCATGTCGGAGGAGGACAAACTTATGCACTCCACCCGTATGGCCACTCTTCGTTCTGTGACTAACACCTCTATGCGGTTACTTTCCCACGCTACCGAGGGAGCCGCTAGAGCTGCGGGAGCGGGCCTAGTCACAAGACGGCAGGCCTGGCTCCGCCACTGCGATTTTACGGAGCCCTTCAAGGCGTCATTCGCGAATGCCCCCTTTGACGGTTCTGCCCTTTTTGGCAAGACGGTTCGCGATACATTGGTTCAGAGCGAGAAGGACGGGAAGACGCTGTCTGCCGTCAGAGTCCGCTTCTCTGTGCCCCAGAGGTCCTACTCTAGGAACCAAAAGGGCCAGAAGAAGATGTGGTTCCGGAAGTCGCAGCATTCCCAACCCGCTCCGGACAACCAGTCCTTCCGCGGCAGAGGAGGACAGGGAGGACGCCGCCCTAGGGGCAGAGGGGCTCCCAGGAACTTTGGGTCCAGGGAACCTTTCTCTGAACGGCCCACGCAGCAACCCTGAGGGGTTGCCCGACTGCTCCACTATGGAGGCAGTCGGGGGACGTTTCTCGGAGCACCTAGCGGCATGGGAGTCCATTACATCAGACAGCTGGGTACTCCGGATTATATCCAGAGGTTACAAGATCCCCTTTCTTCATGTCCCAAAGTTAAAAATCCTCCCCGATGTTCCACCCGATCAGAGGGAGGCCGCTTCAGCAGAAATTGGCCATCTGCTGAGAAAAAGAGCCATCCAGCCCGTCCCCCCAGACCCGATCGGATCAGGGTTCTACTCCAGGTTCTTTTTAGTACCAAAAAAGACGGGGGACCTAAGACCCATTCTAGGCCTGTCCCTGTTGAACCTGTCAGTTCCCAAAGAGAAGTTCCGGATGGTCACTTTGCAGTCCATCCTCCCCTTCTAGGGGAGAATCACTAGATGTGCTCTATAGACCTCAAGGACACGTGCTACCACATTCTGATGGACAGACGGTCCAGGAGGTTTCTTCACTTCCGGCTGGGAGCCAGTCACTACCAGTTCAGGGTCCTTCCCTTTGGTCTCACCACAGCCCCTAGGGTGTTCACCAAACTGTTAGCAGTGGTTGTGGCCCACCTGAGGCTTCAGGGGGTGCAGGTCTTTCCATACCTAGACGACTGGCTTCTCACCGCCCCAACAAGGCATCTACTCTCTTTGGCAAGAGACTCCTTCCTTCGTCTAGCTCCCAAGCTAGGCATCATGGTAAACATAGAAAAGTCCAACCTGGTCCCTACTCAAACAATAGAATTTATAGGAGCCAGGTTAGACACGAGAAATTTAAGAGCCTTTCTCACAACCGACAGGGTTCGGAATCTGCGACTCCAGGTGCGGGCCATCTTTCACTCCAGCTCAACACCTGCGGAATTGATCCTGAGGGCGCTAGGGTCTATGGCGGCAGCGATTACTCTTCTTCTGCACGCCCACTTGAATATGCGGGTGCTTCAATGGACACTTCAGGTGCAATGGTCATTTCTCTCCCTCCTCCTGTATCATCCCATTGCAATCAGCAAGGCTTGCAAGCGGTCTCTCTTGTGGTGGCTCCATTCTCCGGACCTCCACAGGGGCTGCCCCTTTTGTGCACCTCCCCCTCTCGCCACGGTGACCACGGACGCTTCCCGCCTCGGGTGGGGGGGGGGCATTTTGCGGGCCGGATGGTCCAAGGCACGTGGAGCGATTCAGAGACCTCCATGCATATCAATGTTCTGGAAATGAGGGCGGTGCTCTTGGCGTTGCAAGCACTTCAGATCCTCCTTCCCCTGGGGACAATTGCGATTCAGTCAGACAACATGTCGGTGGTCTGGTACATCAACAAACAGGGGGGAACCAGGTCTTACCCTTTATGTCGAGAAGCCATGAGTGTGTGGGAATGGGCGATCTCCACCAACCGCTTTCTCAACGCAACACACATTCCGGGTCGGACCAACATCCTAGTGGACAAGCTCAGTCGCACCATTCTCTCCCCGTACGAGTGGTCTCTCAATTCTCAAGTAGCAAAACGTATCTTCGCACAGTGGGGGACTCCCTGTTGCGATCTCTTTGCTTCTCATTTCAACGCCAAGTGCGACAGTTTTTTCGCTCTAATCCCCCCTCCAGGGGATTCTCCGAGAGACGTTCTGGTGCATGCTTGGCCTCCCGGTCTTCTTTATGCATACCCCCCTCTACTTCTGATGCTACAAGTACTTCAGAAAGCCTCTCGGTTCAGGTGCAGAATGATCCTCATTGCCCCGTTCTGGCCTCGACAGATCTGGTTCCCTTACCTAAGGTCTCATTCAGTGAATCCACCCTGGATTCTAGATCCCATTCCGGATCTGATATCACACCCGTCGAACCTGCCAATTCCGAAACTGGACAACCTGAAGTTGACTGCTCCAGTTCCACTCTTAATCAGGACTCCCGGTATCTCGTCCCCAGTTAAGGCCATTCTGGTAGCGTCCCACAAGCCCTCTACCAGAAAAATCTACTGCAGTAAATGGAAGCGTTTCTCCATTTGGGCAGAGCGGCAAGGCCTAGATCCTTTCATGGTTCCCCTTGCTTTGGTTCTAGATTTCCTTACTACTCTCTTTAATGATGGCGCCAGTAGTTCCACGGTCAAAGTTCAGCTGGCGGCCATATCTCATTACCATGTTGGACACGATTCAGGGTCTCTTGTGTCAGCTAAGTTATGCAAAACCTTCCTGAAAGGCACCTTTTTGCTCAGACCCCCTGTCAAAGAAACGGTTCCCCCGTGGGATCTTTCCTTGGTACTTCAGGCCTTGACCGCTCCCCCCTTCGAACCTGCGGCCACAGTCGATCTTAAATACTTGTCCTTTAAGACTGCTTTTTTGGTAGCCATTACTTCAGCTAAGAGAGTTTCAGAGCTTCAGGCCCTGTCCATGAAACCGCCTTTTTTGATTTTTCATCCGGACCGGGTATACCTCAGGATCAATCCCTCCTTTCTTCCTAAAGTAGCTTCGGAAGCTAACATTAATCAGTCCATCAACCTCCCTGTTTTCTTCTCTAAGTATCAAAACAAAGGCGAATACAAGCTGCATTCCTTGGATGTTCACAGGCAGCTTCGTTTTTACCTTCATAGGACAGCTGGTCATAGGCAATCAGACCAGTTGTTCATTTCTTTTGCCAAATTCAATCTGGGTAAACCAATTTCCAAAGTTTCTTTGTCGCACTGGATTTCTCAGTGTATTCTGTTGGCGTACTAAGCCTCTGGGAGGCCCGTACTGGAGGGAGTCCATGCTCATTCGACCCGGTCTGTCTCTACTTCAATGGCCTTTAAGTCTAGGGTTCCTCTGGATGACATTTGTTCAGCAGCCACTTGGGCTTCATCTCATACCTTTATTACTCATTACAAGCTGGACGTCACTTCTAGAGGTAGAGCATCCTTTGGCTCCGCGGTGCTCCTGAATATCCTTCCATGATGGCCACCCAAGATTCAGGTAGCTGGGGACTCTGTCCCACAGGTTGCTGACAAATGAATTCTCCTACTTCAGATTTAGAAGTTATGTACTTACCATAACGTCCCATCTGAGTACGTGGATTCATTTGTCTGCAACCATCCCGCCCTCCTATCCCCCTGGCCTTGTCAGTTTCCTGCATAGGGTGTGTTACCCTTTGGTTAGGGTAGTTGGTGCAGGGCAAACTCGATCTGAGGTCATGTAGGGAGAGCAAGGCATTATGGGTGAGGGGAGGAGCTAGGAGCTCGGATCCATAGCTGGATAAACCATGCCGGTTCGGATCCGATATCGGATACATACCCACAGGTTGCAGACAAATGAATCCACCTACTCAGATGGAACGTTATGGTAAGTACATAACTTCTAATTAGTGTAGGCCTCCCTTCCCGCCCGTAGTGTGTGTGTGTGTGTTCCCTTAATATGTCGGAAAGTTAGAAAGTGACTTTCTCTAAGTGCAAAGAGTGTGGCCACAAGTTGTCACCAGCGACGGTCACACTCCGTGTGTAGTTTGCTTGGGGGTGTCCCATTTGTCATCCGGCTGCAAAATCTGTGCGGCCTTCAACCCCCAAGTCCTGCAGGATTGCAGGAACAAGTTAATTCTGACAGGTCTTCTACCCGGAGAATTAACTTCTGCCTCTTCTGCTGCTTCCTCACCAGCCACGGTTGTGGCTGTCAAGCCTTCAGGCCCTCCTCCCCTGTCTGGGACTCACCCTCCCACCTTACCACAGGGAGAGAGAGAGGCCAAGAAAGAGAGAATAAAAGAAAAACACAGGGAGACAGAGAGACATTCAGAGAAAGAAAAAGATAAAAATAGAGAGAAGGGCCGCAAGCGGCAGGCCGAGTTGGATCCAACGGCCCCTCCCGCTAAGGTGATTTTGTCTCCTGTAAAGTCACCAGTTCATCCTCTCCTCGGCTCCGTTCACCACGTTTTTCTTCGGTGGAGGAGGCTAGACCACCCTCGAGGTCATCTTCACGTCGGCTCTCCCGGCCGGCGTCACTGGCGTCCTCTAGATCGTCTCAGAGCATCTCTGAAGCAGACATGGATCGGATGATGCAAAGGTTTCTACAAACTCAGCTGCATATGGGGGTGTTGCTGGCTCCCCCTCTCCCGGTGCGGGGAGTTCGGCTCCATTTTTTGCCCCGATAGCTCCTTCTCCGATCCACCGTCGGATAACGGAGTCTATGGATCCGAGGAGCCCCGGAGTCAGGGGGTCGTAGCGATGGTACCTTCGGTCTCGATGCCGACCATGCCCTCGAGTCTGTCTGATCTGAGCTGTCGGAGACGAGAGTTGGGCGTCAGATTGTATCATCGGCTCTGTTGTGGTCGGGGCATACCGTCCCTTTAGGTCCGGCCGTTACAACTTTGGCTCCGATCCCTCCCTTCATTGGATCCGAGGGTCTCGGCTACCCTCACCACCAGTTTCAGGGAGGCCGGTTTTCCCTCAGCATTCGACGTTGTGGAGAGGGTTCTCGCTGAAGGATCGAGACCCCTCACTCTGTGAAATAAATCCAAGGCAGGAAGCCAAACCAAGACAAGCTAGTACTTTGTAAAAATGTTCAGAAAATAATCTGATTCTTTATTGCGAAACAGTAAAAACAAGCGCTTTCGCTCGGTCTCTACCGAGCTTTGTCAAGTTAAAAATATGAAGTGCAACAAGGCTTTTATATACACTGTGGCTAATTGTTAATTAATCAATTAAAACTTAAAATTGCTAAAATTACTAAATTATTAAAAGTTAGACCTGGTGCATAAAAAACAACACTGTGCCAAATCAGTTGAGAAAAAACAACCTGATAATGTGACAAAAGGTATTTGTGTGCTTTGTGAGAGTATATTCATGTGGAAAAAAATTGTTTGACAAAGCCAAAAGAATGAATTGTTATTAATAATTATTGAACTGTAAATAGATAAGATGATAAAATGATAATGATGATGAAGTAGTAGTAAGAAATAAGAGATAAATAATAATTAATAATAATGAAATACTAATACAGACTAATGAAAATACTAAAAACTAAAGCCTCGAAGGCACATATTATCCAAGGCGTTAAGACATAGTCAAAACATTGTCGCAATCATCATAAAATACCCTCGAAGTACAAGAACATGCAGGAAATATTCTGTATGTGTGTATGTAAATATGTGTTTAAGAGTATGTTTAGGAAAAAAAATCCCTAAATGATAAAAAATTAAAATATTGTTTACTCAATATGTACAGTAAATGTTGGTCTGAAATGTAAAGTGATCTGAAAAACTATAAACAATGAATGAAAGAATAGGTTGGAATAAATTGTTTGTCATGTTCCACATGAAAATTTTATATCAGCAGTGAGTGAGCTTCTCATAATCGAGCCTTTCTTAACTTAAGAACAGTATTTATATTGATGTTGTCATTTAATCCGGGGTGTCTGTCTGCATCCAGTTTAAGTTGCCATACGAGTTCCCTGTATTCAAGGGTTGTCTCCCAATCACCTCCCCTAGCATCCATCATAACTTGCTCCAACACAGTGAATTTAAGATTGATCTCAGGGCAGGTGAGGGAGTGCTTGTAAAATGCATTGGACTACTTTTGTTTACTTAAGTCATAAAAATGCTCATAGAGTCTTTTCCTAAGTGGCCTCTCAGTTTTGCCAAAATAGAAGCTTGAGCAGGTGGTACAAAAACCTAAGTAGACAACCCCTTTGCTCCCACAAGTGTAGTGGTGGTGTGATTTGATAAAATTCCTAGAGGGAATATAGAGGGTAGAAGCATTAATGATAGCATGGCATTGGTTGCAGGACCCGCATTTGAAAGTACCTAATCGTATATTAGAGTTGTTGACCTGAGGGGGGTAGGTTTTCTTTCAAATAGCTCCTTGAAGTTAATATCCTTCTTTCTTACAAATTTGGGATATAATGGTAGTGCATCTTTGAATTCTTCATGAAAGGTCAGTACAGACCAGTGCCTCCTGATAATCTCCTCGATGTCGGGAGAGTTACCAGATTAAGTGTAGATAAAAGTGCTCTGAAAAATGTCAGATGTCACGGTAGTACTATCTGTACCAGGAGGTTGCCCTATGCCAAGAAGTGGAGGAAATATTGTTTCTCTATTATCAATCACTTCCTTAGCTAAGGAGGTGATGAGGGAGAAAGGGTATCCCCTGTCTGTAAACAAGGACTGCAAACAATGTATTTCATCCAAGAAATCAGCAGTAGTACTACACATCCTAGAAGCACTAATAAACTGACCCTTAACAATGCCTTTTTTCTGACAGAATGGATGTCCACTTTGAAAATGCAGAAATTAATTGGAGAAGGTGGGTTTCCTATAAAGCTTAGAAAGAAATGTTAAATTATTATAGTCTTTGTATAAGGTCACATCAAGATAGTGAAGTTCATTCTTATTGATGTTGTGAGTGAACACCAAAAAGGGGTGGTGGAGTTGATGTAACTAAAAAAATCCAGAAACTGGTTGAGGGTGCCGTTCCACAGGATACAGATGTCATCTAGGTATCTTCTATAGTGAGTTAAATATTGAACCCAAGTGGAAGAAAAAATGAACGTACGTTCCCATCTGTGCAAAACTACGTTGGCGTAAAAGGAGGCGCAAGAGGCACCCATGGCCACCCCTTTCTTCTGTCTAAAAAGCTTGCCGTTGAAGAATATAAAGTTGTTCTGTAATAAGATTTCCATGAACTCAACTAAGAGGCCAGTCACTTTGTTGTTGAGATTAGTTTCAGTGGTTAGGAAATCATTAAACCACTCGAGCCCTGTTAGATGGGGTATACTGGGAAAAAGATCCTTAATGTCTATAGTTATCATAAGGAGTTCAGATGAAAAAAAGGAAGGTTGAATATCTCTAAGAAAGTCCCAGGAATCCTTACAGACGTGTTCTAGGAGTGGGACGAGTTGCTTTGTGGCATGGTCAATGAATTTGCCTAAGGGTTCAGTAATGCTTCCAGCTGCTAAAACAATAGGCCTGAATCTCAAAGGGTCCAAGCCTTTGTAATTTTCGGAATCTCGAAAATTACTGGTATTTTGGGTTACTCAACATGTAGATAGTTGAACAATTTCTCATTTATAGCTCCTTGGAGCAGATGGGTCAGTAAGCATGTATTTAATTTTAGAAGAAGCTATATTAACTTCATTCCTGGATACAATTTCATATTGTTCACTATCCTGTAACATGTCATGGATGTAAGTACCGTAGCTGGAATTGTACATCAAAACAACCCCACCGCCCTTATCTGGTTTCATGACCCTGATGTTTTCTTTCTTCAAATGGTTAATAAACCAGATTTTGTGTTCGTTTAAATTAACTAACTGCGGTTCTATTCCTTGGGAGTGTAGGATTCTAAAGTCTTTCTCAACTAATTCTTCAAAAAGTTTAATTAAGGGATGTGCAGGTGGGTTAAAGGTGCTAGTTCTACAAAGTCCAGTATTGGTGTAAGGCTGTCCTTTAAAATAATGTGCT
The DNA here is from genome assembly GCF_019279795.1 of Protopterus annectens. Lineage (NCBI taxonomy): Eukaryota > Metazoa > Chordata > Ceratodontiformes > Protopteridae > Protopterus > Protopterus annectens. The sequence goes on from NC_056727.1 coordinate 954,157,570, forward strand.
AGATTTAAATTTCTAGCAAAAAGCTTTAACTCAACTAGAATTTGTGATATATTACAAGGGCGTGTGGGGACAAACTGAAATCCCGGGTGAATAGATCGAAGGTCAGATCTGTAATTTGCAGGTCCGTATAATTATATATAATAAAATTGTCTTTTTTAACTATGAAATGATTGTTACCTGCTGTAGTGGAAAGGTTGTGGTGTGAAAGTACCATTTCAGGGACAGTGGGAGTGTCATTTAACCATGTTTGTTGTTCCACGTATGAGAGGGCTGTTTCTGTCCCCATGCCCCCATCCTGCCGGGGGGATGCTGAAAATCCTGATGGGAATTCTTTCTGCCTTTCTCAGCTAACCTCTCGCTCCTACGGAGGGGTTCGTGAGTAGCTCTAGAGTAGTAATCAGGCCCCTTATTCTGATTGTTTAAATTATCCTGTTTATGTTCCCCCCCGGGTCCTGTTAGGAGGGGGGTAAGCTGTTCCTTCTCTATATTCAGCTAAATCCCTATCTAGCTTGCATATTTTTCGATTAAGTATTTTTATGCAAAATTGATCGACTTCATCAAAAACGTTATCATAATCAAACTTCACAGTCAAAAAGTTATCAGTAACAAGGGGAGTTATTTAAAACATTTAACTCATTTAAAAGAGTATCAGCCTTTGCTTCATACTCCGAAATCATCACATTTAAAACCTCCAGTCCAGCTCTGTCAAAAATTTCACACAGTTTTTTGTAGTACAAAGTTCCCGGTTGAACGTTGTTAGGGAACTTATAAAAACGCAAGCCCTTCGGTATACGTTTCACATTAACACACTCCCTCAAGTATTCAATCTCAAGTTGATTACTTTTGTACGCATAAAGTTTATCTTTCAATTCACCAAAATCATTCTCAGTAGTGTTATGGTTATTAGAGGACACAGTACCTTGATTAAATGTAAATTGCCGACCTGCCCAAGTAGTAAAATTAAAGTCCTTGGGCTGTTTCTCAGGTCTGTTGATCTTTGAACGAAACGTGCCTTTACTGTGTTCGTTGTTAGGTGCCCTTGGTATGCTAGGATTAGGCGGAAACAAAGAATGTAAACTGCTAGTAGTTCCACATGCACCGGTCGGTGGAGATTTCCTCTTAGACTCGATAGCGTGTTGTTGATTCCCGGGTGAGGGAATGCTGCAGCCGTTGTTTTCTTTTACAAGGTTAGTGAGCTGCATTAACATCAAAACTACCTGGTTAAACTCTGTACAAGTCAGTGGGACGTCATCATCATTGTCTCTCAGTAGCTGAGGAGTTTCAGCAAAATTGACCGATTCCGCTTCACCAGCTTGGAAAAGGAAGCATGACTAGGAATCCAAAAAAAGAGCAAACAGGACAAGAAAAAATAAAATAAATCTAAGGCAGGAAGCCAAACCAAGACAAGCTAGTACTTTGTAAAAATGTTCAGAAAATAATCTGATTCTTTATTGCGAAACAGTAAAACAGTAAAAACAAGCGCTTTCGCTCTGTCACTGCCATAAAATTATTTATCTCTTATTTCTTACTACTACTTCATCATCATTATCATTTTATCATCTTATCGATTTACAGTTCAATAATTATTAATAACAATTCATTCTTTTGGCTTTGTCGAACAATTTTTTTCCACATGAATATACTCTCACAAAGCACACAAATACCTTTTGTCAAATTATCAGGTTGTTTTTTCTCAACTGATTTGGCACAGTATTGTTTTTTATGCACCAGGTCTAACTTTTAATAATTTAGTAATTTTAGCAATTTCAAGTTTTAATTGATTAATTAACAATTAGCCACAGTGTATATAAAGCCTTGTTGCACTTTGTATTTTTAACTTGACAAAGCTCGGCAGAGACCGAGCTAAAAGCTGTTTTTACTGTTTTACTGTTTCAATAAAGAATCAGATTATTTTCTGAACATTTTTACAAAGTACTAGCTTGTCTTGGTTTGGCTTCCTGCCTTGGATTTATTTATTATTTTTTATTTATTTATTTTTTCTTGGTCCTGTTTGCTCTTTTTTTGGACCCCTCACTCTGTCCTCGGGGTCCATCCCTGCTCCCTTGCAGCTGGACTAGTCTTCCGTCATCCAGTCCCCCCAGGGACAGCCTGTGTCTATTGCGCACCTGACAGTTCCCTTGGAGGAACACAAAACGATTTGTGAGCCCTCCCCGGAGAGTCCACCCGAGGAGGTCCCACACAAACGCCAGTGTAAAAGGAGGCACTTGGACTCCCCCAAGTCCCTCACTGAGGGTACCAACTTGGAGAAAGGAGAAGGTTCCCCCAAACCACCCCCTGAAGACGTCTCCTTTGGAGACATTATGGAAATCCTTCGCCGGGGGGGGGGGTGATCCGCCCAAAAACCTTCCTCTGACGAGTCTGTATTCCTGGAGGCATTCGACACAGGCCCATCTACGTCTTTGGTGTCCCCCCTGCCGACCCCCTGGTGGACCTTATCACCACCAGAACTTGGAAGGAACCGGACACTGTGGAGCTTATACCCAAAAGGCCCGACAAAATATTGAGGCCACCGGCAGATAGAGCTTCTTGGAGCAAGGGTTCCCCGGTTGATGCCATGGTGGTGGTGGTGGCGGCGGCCACGAAAAAGATACTCGCCCAAGAAAGTTCCTTGGTCCACCCCCCCCCCCAGACAAGGAGTCCAGGGCTATGGACCGTCTTGGAAAGTGGACTTTTGCTTCAGCTACCTTTACTATAAGGGCTCTGAATTACTTGGCCCACATAATTCGACTGCAGCCGGACCTCGTGAAAGAGTACGCTGAGTCTCCCCCGGAGTCCATGTTGGCCGAGGATAAACGGACATTCTCAGCTCGTATGGCCACTCTCAAGTCTGTGTCCAATACGTCCATGCGTTTACTCTCTCATGCCACCGAGGGAGCCACTAGGGCTAGCGGGTCTGGCATTGCCTTAAGACATCACGCCTGGCTCCGTCTTTGCGACTTCTCGGAACCCTTCAAGGCATCCTTCGCTAACGCACCTTTTGACAGTTCGACCCTGTTCGGGAAGACTGTCCGTGATATGCTTGTCCAGAGCGAGAAAGATGGGAAGACGCTGTTAGCCGTCAGGATCCACTTCTCTAACCCTCAATGGTCCTTTTCCAGGAACCAGCGAGGGCAAAAGGAAGCTGTGGTTCCGGAAAACTCAGCAGTCCCGGAACGCTCAGGACTCTTTCTCCCCCAGAGGCAGAGGTGGACTAGGTGGACGCCGGCCCAGAGACCCTTTTTCAGAGCGAACCCGCGCAGCAACCCTGAGGGTTTGCCAGACTGCTCCTCTCTGGAGGCAGTCGGGGGGGGGGGGCGTTTTTCGATGCACATAGCCCAATGGGAGTCCATCATGACAGATCGCTGGGTGCTTAGAGTAATATCCAGAGGCTATTCTGTTCCCTTCATAAACAAGCCCCCTTACACAAGGCGCCTCCCGGACGTCCCACCCACTCAGAGGGAGGCCGCAGCCTTGGAAATACAAAAGCTGCTAGAAAAAAGAGCCATCCAGCAGGTGCCCCCAGACCAGTCTGGATCCGGCATCTATTCCAGGTTCTTTTTGGTGCCAAAAAAGACGGGGGACCTAAGGACGATTCTCAACCTATCAGCAATGAACCTGTTTGTTGCCAAGGAAACGTTCCGGATGGTCATGCTTCAATCCGTTATGCCCTTCCTGCAGGAGGAAGACTGGTTGTGCTCGATAGACCTCAAGGATGCGTACTACCATATTCTAATGGACAGGTGATCCAGGAGGTTCCTCCACTTTTGGCTAGGGGCCAGACATTATCAATTCAGGGTCCTACCCTTCATTCTCACCACAGCCCCCAGGGTGTTCACCAAGGTCATGGCAGTTGTAGCGGCCCACCTGAGACTTCAGGGCATTCAGGTCTTCCCATACCTGGATGACTGGCTCCTCACTGCCCCCACCAAGCATCTATTCTTACTAGCCAGAGATTTCTTTCTCCGGATATCACTTCGGCTAGGGATTACCATAAATCTCAGGAAGTCTTCCCTTCAACCTGTTCAAGTGTTAGACTTCATAGGGGTGAGAATAGATTCTCATCAGGCTAGGGCATTCTTAACCCCAGACTACACAGCCTGGCACTTCATGTGTTAGCGCTTCTGCAGTCCTCTGCACCCCCTGCAGAATTAGTCCTGAGAGCCTTAGGATACATGGCAGCAGCTATCAACCTAATCCCTTGTGCTCATCTGCGTATGAGAATTCTACAGTGGACGTTGCAAGTTCAGTGGTCGATTCTTCATCAACCTCTAGATTTTCCGATCCCTCTGAGCAGAGTGCACAGAAATTCTCTCATGTGTTGGCTCCAATCTCAGAATTTTCAGGAGGGATGTCCCTTTATTGCACCCCAATCCCAAGCCACGGTGACCACGGACGCCTCCCGCCTGGGGGGGGCATTGTTCGGGCAGGACTGTTCAAGGCACGTTGACTCAAAATGAGACCGTTCTGCATATAAATGTTCTATAGATGAGAGCGGCCCATTTAGCGTTGCAGGCCCTTAATTCTTATCTTCCTCTGGGAACTGTTGCGATCCAGTCAGACAATATGTCAGTGGTCTGGTATATCAACAAACGGGGGGAAGCAAGTCTTATCCCCTTTGTCGAGAAGCCATGAGAGTCTGGGAATGGGCGATCTCCACCAAAGACCTACTGATAGCAATGCACATTCCGGTTTGGTCCAACATCTTGGAGGACAATTGAGCAGAACTTTCCTTTCTCCCTATGAGTAATTTCAAGTTTTAATTGATTAATTAACAATTAGCCACAGTGTATATAAAGCCTTGTTGCACTTTGTATTTTTAACTTGACAAAGCTCGGCAGAGACCGAGCGAAAGCGCTTGTTTTTACTGTTTTACTGTTTCGCAATAAAGAATCAGATTATTTTCTGAACATTTTTACAAAGTACTAGCTTGTCTTGGTTTGGCTTCCTGCCTTGGATTTATTTATTATTTTTTATTTATTTATTTTTTCTTGGTCCTGTTTGCTCTTTTTTTGGACCCCTCACTCTGTCCTCGGGGTCCATCCCTGCTCCCTTGCAGCTGGACTAGTCTTCCGTCATCCAGTCCCCCCAGGGACAGCCTGTGTCTATTGCGCACCTGACAGTTCCCTTGGAGGAACACAAAACGATTTGTGAGCCCTCCCCGGAGAGTCCACCCGAGGAGGTCCCACACAAACGCCAGTGTAAAAGGAGGCACTTGGACTCCCCCAAGTCCCTCACTGAGGGTACCAACTTGGAGAAAGGAGAAGGTTCCCCCAAACCACCCCCTGAAGACGTCTCCTTTGGAGACATTATGGAAATCCTTGGCGTGGGGTGATCCGCCTAAAACCTTCCTCTGACGAGTCTGTATTCCTGGAGGCATTCGACACAGGCCCATCGTCTTTGGTGTCCCTCTGCCGACCCCTGGTGGACCTTATCACCACCAGAACTTGGAAGGAACCGACACTGTGGAGCTTATACCCAAAAGGCCCGACAAAATATTGAGGCCACCGCAGATAGAGTTCTTGGAGCAAAGGGTTCCCGGTTGATGCCATGGTGGTGAGTGGTGGCTGACCTGAAAAGATACTGCCAAGAAAGTTTTGGTCCACCCCAGACAAGGAGTCCAGGGCTATGGACCGTCTTGGAAAGTGGACTTTGCTTCAGCTACCTTTACTATAAGGGCTG